>NC_045439.1:155425257-155463105 GCF_002776525.5 Piliocolobus tephrosceles
TGATCAACTCCATAATACTGTCTTCTACCCTCCTGGTGGGCTTGTCTGACTATTTTCAGTATACCTGTAGCCAGGCTCATCATTTCCCCCTCCCCAAAGTTTCCCCTGATTTCTGTTAAGAATATCATAGTTTTTGATAGTTTTTGGTCATTCAGGCATGAAACCTTGTCTTCTCTGGCTCCTCTCTGTCCTTCCACTGAGTTTGTTTCTGATGTCCGTCCTTGTTTTGTTTTGTTTTGTTTTGTTTTCCTGCAGACCTCAGCTTACCCAGGTTGTAAGATCACTCACCTGGAGAATGTCAGTTGCTTTCCAGCTCAGCTCTATCTCTAGGTTCTACCACTCTAGGCCATCCCACACCCTCTTTACACAGCTCTGATCATATTGTTTTTCTACTGAAAACGGAAGTGGCTCCCCATTTTCAAGTGAATTAAGACTCTACCAATTTAATTCCAATCTTTTACAACCTTGCTTTTATTACTTTCCCTCTACACGTATTCTGTGATCCAACTCAAGACCTGATGTTTTCCACACACACCCTGTGCTTTCTTACTAATGTGTTTTTTACTTCTGATGTTCTCCCTAACTGAAAGTATCTTTGTCTCTAGCCTTTTTATAAAACTTCCCTTTTTTCTCATTACTCCTCTCTGGAAATAATGAATTTAAAGATTTTTTGGGAAAAATTTCCCAGTAGCATTACCAATATATGTGTTACAGACTTAACCAGAAAAGTACAGACCTTTGTGAATAAATTTATGTAATTTTACTGAAAGTCATAAAATTTAAAAACAGAGTGAAGAAAAGAAAAACCCAATTTTTAAAAATTGGGTAATGGGCCGGGTGCGGTGGCTCACACCTGTAATCCCAGCACTTTGGGAGGCCAAGGCGGGCGGATCACGAGGTCAGGAGATCGAGACCATCCTGGCTAACACAATGAAACCCCGTCTCTACTAAAAATGCAAAAAATTAGCCGGGCATGGCGGTGGGCGCCTGTAGTCCCAGCTAGCTACTTGGGAGGCTGAGGCAGGAGAATGGCGGGAACCCGGGAGGCGGAGCTTGCAGTGAGCCGAGATTGCGCCACTGCACTCCAGACTGGGCGACTGAGCAAGACTCTGTCTTAAAAATAAAAAAAAAAAAAATTGGGTAATGGGCTTGAATAGACATTTCTCCAAATAAGACAAACAAATAGCCAACAGGTGCCAACATCACTAATCGTCCAGGGAAATGGAAATCAAAACCACAGCAAATCAAAATCCCATTATGCCTTTTAGGATGACTGTTAATAAAAACCAAAACCCTACCACACGGAAAATAGCAAATGTTGACAAGGATGTAGAAAAAATGGAACCAGTTAGTACCATTGGTGGGAATATAAAATGGTGGAGCTGCTATGGAAAACAGTAGGGAATTTCCTCAAAAAATTAAAAATAGAACTACCGTGTGATCAGACAATCTCATTTCTGGGTATTTGTCCGAAATAATTGAAACCAGGATCTCAAAGAGACATTTGCCCTCTCGTATTCATTGAAACATTGTTCACAATAGCTAAGATTTGGAAGCAATCTAAATGTCTGTCAATAGATGAATAGGTAAAGAAAATGCGCATATGTACTAGGGAATATTATTCAACCATAAGAAAGAAATAAATTCTGTCATATGCTGCAATATGGGTCAGCCTTGAAGACATTATGCTAAGTGAATATAATCCAGTCACAGAAGGGCACATACTGCCTGATTCCACTTACATGAGTATCTATAGTAGTCAAACCGAAAGGAACAGAAAGTAGAATGAATGATGGGGGAATGGGGAATTGGAGAATTGAGGATATGAAGTTTCAGTCATGTAAGATGAAGAAGTTCTAGAGATTTGTACAACCATGTGCTTATGGCTAACAATACAGTACACTTAAAAATTTAAGAGAATAGATACCATGTTATATGGGGGTTTTTTGTTTGTTTTTTACCACAATAAGCAGTGGCACTATGTCGTCTGTTGGAAATACCAGTCAAAATTCTAATCAACCTTAGAAGTTGACAAAATAATTTTAAATATTATATATAAAAATAATTAGACAAAAATTTGACCAGGATTCAAAAATGAAGACAGAATCATTGATTTACATATTCTAATATAGAGCTATAATAATTAAAAGTATAGAATGGTAGAATAACATCAAAAATCTTGAACATGAAAAAGAAATCTCAGAAATGGATCTAAATAAATATGTGATAAAAGAGAAATTTCAAGTAATTGGGAAGAAGAAGAAATTCAGTTATCTCCTAGACCTCATACCAGAGACCAGAGCAAATTTTTAAAGAAAAAAAGAGTTAAGTGTAGAAATAAATGAAAAATAAAATCAGTAAGACGTGACAAAAGTGTAGGTAAATACTGATTTTGAAGTAGGTAAATCCTTTCAAAGTGTTCAGTCTAAGGCAGAAACCATAAAAGGTGAGAATGATAACTTTCTCTCACATACATAAAACTAAAAAACTTTAATTCCTAATTATAATTTTAAAATACTTTAGTATCTCAAAAATGACTTAAAACCAAAATCAAAATAACATTGGGAAAAGGTTTACAACATAATAGACAATGAACTCTTGAGAATTAACAAGAAAAAAAAAACTTTCTTCCTTATTTTAAAAAAAATGGCAAAATACATCACAGGCAATTTACAAAATAGAAGACATAAATTGCCAATAGATGTATAGAATTAGCACTGTAAATTGATCAAACCTTTCTCAGGACTGTCATATGGTACATCAGGTTATTCTGTGTTTAAGATCTCTAAGTCAAATGGGACTCATATCTAGCCTGCCCTTGATTCACCAAATTATATATCCTATAAAGGGCACACTTAAAAAAAATTCACATAAAGATGCCATGTGCTTGTCAATCTGTTTGCCCAGAAAGCTGTTCCTATCTACAGGGAACACATTTTCCTAATTTATACATACATGCTTTATGGGCAAGCAAGGTTGTGGGTTTTTTTGTTTGTTTTTGTTTTTGTTTTCCTTTTTCCCCCATTTTTTCATGTTTTTCCTTTTCTTTTTTCTTCATGTCAGACAGGTCCATATCATACCAAGGTTGGATGGTGGTGCATCTCACACATGCATACGAACACCCAGTCCATCCCACTCATGAGCTACGAAAGGATCCAAAGCAAGGTTTTCCACCTTTCTGTATCAAAAGTCCTAGAAATACGTGTAACCTTTTAAGAAATTTCTACCCTAAGAAAACAACTAAGGATTTAATGACTATTTACTTATAATAGCTTACAATACCAAAATATTGGAAAAATTTTGGTAGGTGTACAATGATAGAGACCAAGGTCGAATGAATTATTCTAGAGTCACATACTGGAATAATATACTCCTGTGGAGAGCGTGTAGGAGAGAATGTAGTGGTATTAGAAAATATTTTTGATCTGTTTTTAATTTACAAGCATGCGTTTCAAAATAACATCCAGTATGATACCCAATATGTAATAGATAAATATAAATACACACAATCACACAGAAAAACCTGAAAAAAATACATTAAAATGTTTCTTTCTGGATGTTAGGATTGTAAGGGTTTTTTTTTTTTTTCCTGTCTTCTGTCTTTTCATTACTAAACATAATGAACATGTATCCCTTTTGTAAAAGGGAAAAAAGATGCAGTGAAAAATAACTTAGTCTGATCTTACATGACCTTTCTATGAGGTCGTTGCTAACATCCTGATCTTTGAAGGAAGGCTTTGAAGCCCTCACCTTTGAAGCCTGGAATTACTTTATTTGAATCTTTCTCAAGATGCCTCTTATTCTGCCTTGTATGTGTTTATGAGGAATTACCTATTATCTTGACATTGGTTCTTGAGGTTCAGAATTCACTGTTGTCTCTCTCTCTTTTTTTTTTTTTTTTTGTTTGAGATGGAGTCGTGCTCTGTTGCCCAGGCTGCAGTGCAGTGGTGCAGTCGGCTCACTGCAACCTCCGCCACCCAGGTTCAAGCAATTCTCGTGCCTCAGCCTCCCGAGTAGCTGGGACTACAGGCGTGCACCACTACGCCCAGCTAGTTTTTTTGTATTTTTAGTAGAAACGGGGTTTCACTATGTTGGCCAGGCTGGTCTCGAACTCCTGACCTCAAGTGATCCACCCACCTTGGCCTCCCAAAGTGCTGAGATTATAGGTGTGAGCCACCATGCCTGGCCATTGTCTGTTTTTTATCGTTTGTAATACAGGTGTCTGATAAAACTTGCTGAACTGGATGTAATGTTAATATTCACAAATGTGGAATTCAAGTGGCATCTGTAAAGAACTAGATATGAGGAGATGAGAGCTGTTTTCTGGTGGAGTGAGGAAGGTGTGTTTAGCTTCAGGAAATTAAGAAGTTGCAGCAAGCACATAAGCACGTACCCTAGGTTTTGACAGCAGGTACTAGTGTGGCAGAAGAGTTATCCTGAAGAATCTTTGAGGGTGACATTTCTAACCCTAGGTTGGCATGGTAGTGCCTACTTCAGCCAAGTCAGATGCATCGTGTGGGAAGGCTGAAATTTGCCTGTGGAATATAGTTGTGGGTGAAAAGAACTGAACCCAGTGGAATCAACTTCACAGAGGAAAATCTTACATTGAGAACAGTTTCAAACATGGGATGGCCCAGTCTAGAAAAAATAAGCCCACATTAGTGTGGTGCTCTTCTGGCTTTTACTGTGCAAAATGCATTTCACTCAACAGGAGTGTAGAATTATGTGATTTATGAAAGTAGCCCTTTCCTCTAGGAGCCTAAGTGATGATTTTTGTGGTTAGTGGTGATGAGCAATTAGCTAAAGAAAGGTGACTCCTGCTCCCTGCTTCCTTCTTCTCATGCCTGGTTTTTGGTCCAAGTCTTGGTCTGTGAAATTTAGAGAAACCCATGTAGAGTCATGCCTTTTGAACTCTAATTAAGCAGCGTTCATAAGAGCTGCTACCAGCCTGAAACGTTCCTCTTTTTCTAGCGTGTGTGCACACACAAACACACACAATCAAAACCGAGACTGAATCTGATAAAGTTTTGCAAAATAGAAAGAGATACTATGTCTAAGTTCTTCTAGTGTAGATTAGCATGGAGCTTCGTAGTGAGGATCTTAGATGTTGTTCCATCTTGCCACTCAGACGAGAGTACTACTTCTGTTTTAAAGTAGTAAAATAAGTATATGAAGATGGGAGGAAAAAAGTACATTGTGTCTAATAAAATGAAGAAAACTACCATATCCTAGCATCCCTAATGAAGTTAGTGGCCTTAAGGAGGAAGGGTCAAGAGGATTCCTGAAACCACAAGAAAACATAGTGATAAATTAGATGTCTCCTGCTAAAGGTACATATATCTCAGAACCATGTTTTATAGGCCCTCTGTAGTAGTGCCCATCAACCAAAAATAAAGCTTATTGATATGCCAGGTGTTGTTTACTATACCAAGAACAAGACACGGTTTCTGCCTCTGAGGTGTTTAGAGTCTAGTGGGGAAGATGTACAAGATAACATGGCAATTTAAAAATTAGTGGTGATATATAAACTAGAAAACCGAGAAGAGATGGATAAATTCCTGGAAAAATATAATCCTCCTATCTTAAATCAGGAAGAATTAGATACCGTGAACAGACCAATAACAAGCAGCAAGAATTAAACGATAATTTTAAAATTACCAACAAAAAAAGGTCCAGGACCAGATGGATTCACAGCAGAATTCTACCAGACATTGAAAGAGAAGAATTGGTACCAATCCTTTTGACCCTATTCCACAAGATAGAGAAAGAGGGAACCCTCCCTAATTCATTTTATGAAGCCAGTGTCATCCTGATACCAAAATCAGGAAAGGACATAACCAAAAACAAAAACTACAGACTGATACCCTTGTTGAACATAGATGGTAAAATCCTTAACAAAATGCTAGCTAACCGAATCCAGCAATATATCAAAAAGATAATCCACCATGATCCAGTGGATTTCATACCAGGGATGCATTGATGGTTTAACATATGCAAGTCAATAAATGTGACACAGCACAGAAACAGAATTAAGAGCAAAAATCACATGATCATATCAATAGATGCAGAAAAAGCATTCAACAAAATCCAGCATCGCTTTATGATTAAAATTCTCGGCAAAATCTGCATACAGGGGACATATCCCAATGTAATAATAGCCATCTATGACAAGCGCCCAGCCAACATAGTATTGAATGGGGAAAAGTTGAAAGCATTCCCTCTGAGAACTGTAACAAGACAAGGATGCCCACTCACAGCACTCCTCTTCAACATAGTACTGGCAGTCCTAACCAGAGCAGTTAAACAAGAGAAAGAAATAAAGGATATCCAGATCAGTAAAGAGGAGGTCAAATTGTCACTGTTGGCTGACGATATGATTATTTACCTTGAAAACCCTAAAGACTCCTCCAGAAAGCTCCTAGAACTGATAAAAGAATTCAGCAAAGTTTCCGGATACAAGATTAATGTACACAAATCAGTAGCTCTTCTATACACAAACAGTGACCAAGCAGAGAATCAAATCAAGAATTCAACCCCTTTTACAATAGCTGCAAATATATATATGTATATACACACACACTTAGTAATATACCTAAGGAGTCAAAAGACCTCCGCAAGGAAAACTACAAAATATTGCTGAAAGAAATCATAGACAACACTAACAAATGGAAACATACCCCATGCTCATTGATGGGTAGAATCAATATTGTGAAAATGACCATACTGCCAAAAGCAATCTACAAATTTAGTGCAATCCTCATCAAAACACCACCATCATTCTTAACAGAATTAGAAAAAACAACTCTAGGCCGGGTGCGGTGGCTCACGCCTGTAATCCCAGCACTTTGGGAGGCCAAGGCGGGCAGATCATGAGGTCAGGAGATCGAGACCATCGTGGCTAACATGGTGAAACCCCCATCTCTACTAAAAATTAAAAAAAAAAAAATTAGCCAGATGTGGTGGCAGGCGCTTGTGGTCCCAGCTACTCGGGAGGCTGAGGCAGGAGAATGGTGTGAACCCGGGAGGCGGAGCTTGCAATGAGCCAAGATCACGCCACTACACTCCAGCCTAGGCGACAGAGCGAGACTCCATCTCAGAAAAAAGAAAAAACAATTCTAAAATTCATATGGAACCAAAAAAGAGCCCATATAGCCAGAGCAAGGCTAAGCAAAAAGAAGAAATTTGGAGGCATCACACTACCTGATGTCAAGCCATACTATAAGGCTATAGTCACCAAAACAGTGTGGTACTGGTATAAAAATAGGCACATAGAATAGAATAGGGATGGAATTCTATGTGGAACAGAATAGAGAAACCAGAAATAAACCCAAATACAGCCAACTGATCTTCGACAAAGCGAACAAAAACATAAAGTGGGAAAAGGACACCCTTTTCAACAAATGGTGCTGGGATAATTGGCTAGCCACATGTAGGAGAATGAAACCGGATCCTCATCTCTCACCTCATACAAAAATCAACTCAAGATGGATTAAGGACTTAAATCTAAGACTTGAAACTAAAAATTCTAGAAGATAACAGTGGAAAACCCCTTCTAGATGTTGGCTTAGGCAAGGATTTCACGACCAAGAACCCAAAAGCAAATGCAATAAAAACAAAGATAAGTAGTGGGAACTTAAGAGCTTTTGCACCTCAAAAGGAACAGTCAGCAGAATAAACAGACAACCTACAAAGTGGAAGAAAATCTTCACAATGTATACATCTGACAAAGGACTAATATCCAGAATCTACAATGAGCTCAAATCAGTAAGAAAAAAACAATCTGATCAAAAAGTGGGCTAAGTACATGAATAGACAATTCTCAAAAGAAGATATACAAATGGCCAGCGAACATACGAAAAAATGCTCAGCATCACTAATGATCAGGGAAATGCAAATCAAAACCACAATGCGATACCACCTTATTCCTGCAAGAATGGCCATAATCAAAAAACAGATGTTGGCGTGGATACAGTGATCAGGGAACACTCCTGCACTGCTGGTGGGAATGTAAACTTGTACCGTCAGTATGGAAAACAGTGTGGAGAGTCCTTAAAGAACTGAAAGCAGAACTACCATTTGATCCAGCAATCCCACTACTGGGTATCTACCCAGAGGAAAATAAGTCATTACATGAAAAAGATACTTGGACACGCACATTTGTAGCAGCGCAGTTCACAGTTGCAAAATCATGGAACCAATCCAAATGTCCATCAATCAAAGAGTGGGTAAAGAAACTGTGATATATATATACAGTGGAATACTACTCAGCCATAAAAAGGAATGAATTAACAGCATTTTCAGAGACCCGGATGAGATTGGAGAGTATTATTCTAAGTGAAGTAACTCAGGAAGGGAAAACCAAACATCGTATGTTCTCACTGATATGTGGGAGCTAAGCTCTGAGGATGCAAAGGCATAGGAATCGTACAATGGACTGTGGGAACTCGGGGATAAGAGTGGGAGGGGGATGAGGGATAAAATACTACAAAGAGGGTGCAGTGTATATTGCTTGGGTGATGGGTGAACCAGAATCTCACAAATCACCACTAAAGAACTTACTCATGCAACCAAATACCACCTGTACCCCAATAACTTATGGTAAAAAAATTAATGGTGATAAATGCTGTGATAATATAAGCATCATAAGCCTTTGGGAAACAGGAGAAACACCCACGTGCTGGGGTTAGGGGAAATCTTTAAGGAAGGACATTTGTTTTAAGACTTACAAGATGAATATGAACAAGGAAGTGTAAGGAGGCACTAGGGAAGGGTCAGAAAGGGACCATTTTATAGATAAAGGCCTAGAAGCCAGAGATCGTGGTCTATTTCATGAAGGTCTAGAGGGAGTTGGAGATAGGGGGAAGGTAGAAATGAGGCCAGAGATGTAGACAGAGGCCAGATCATAAAGTGCCTTGTAAAGCAGTTTTAGAGTTTGGAATTCGTCCTAATGGCAGTAGGGAAGATGGAATGTGAAGGAAAACTGGCAAAGTAGCCTGTGTGGAGAGAGGCATAATTGAAGACTGTCTAAGACATGCAAGATACAAAACTTAACAACTCAGGGAGAAAGCTAGCTAGTCTGGAAAAGGTATTTGAGGTTCAGCTTATGTTTCATTGTGCCTGAAGCTTTTGTCCTTCAAGACGTTTCTCAGCTGAGAATCCTCTATTAGGTATAGCAGTGAAGATTGTTAAAACTATATCCCACCTGCCCTCAGTCTCCTAAGATAAGCCAAACAACATTTGCAAAAACTTTTCAAATATATGAAAAGTTTTGGGGAAGCCAAGGCTGGAGGATCGCTTGAGCCCAGGAGTTAGAGACCAGCTTGGGCAACATGGTGAGACCCCGTCTCTACAAAAAATTAAAAATTAAAAATTATCCAGATATGTTGGCACGTACCAGTAGTCCCAGCTAATAGGCTGAACTAGAAGGATCGCTTGGGCCTGGGAGGTCAAGGCTGCAGTGAACCGTGATTGTGTCAGTGCACTCAAGCCTAGGTGACAAAGCAAGGCCCTATCTCCAAAAAAAAAAAAAAAAAAAACAGTGTATATGTGTATATACACCCATATACAAAGAATTTGATCATGCGTAATACACACAGAAGAGCTTTAAGTCACAGAGAAAGGTGAGGAAAGGTGATGGGAGGGTGATTGTATCTTCCATTGCAGTGCCTTCTTATCCAGCACCTTCTGATTCACACCCATTGGCATACCCCAAAGATGACTTGTCTAATTGCTAGCACATGTAAATCAAATGGGGACTTCAAATGTAAGTACTTTCATGTGTTCCCCTGTTCCATTTTTCATGGGAGTTGAGTGTCCAAGATCAGGACAGACCTGACAATTTTCTCTTTGATTCATGAGGCAAAATAGAACCTGGCCCATGCCATAGCCGACCTCATTGCCAATAAGTCCAAAAAGGTATCGTGAAAGACAAGAAAGCACTTCAAAGTCACAAGTCCAAATTTAGGAATAGCAGAGGAGCATTGCTATGATTCTTAAAGAAGTTTTTTTTTTTTTTTTTTTTTTTCTCACTGATGCTTTGGAATATCAACTGAAAGTGACAATTGGGAAGTATAATGTACTTTTTTTACCATATCTCTTAGGAAGCTGGAACAGAAAAGAGTGTTTTCCCCCTGCCGGAACCACAGGATTTCTTTCTGGCCTCCCAAGTCAAGTTTGAAGACCTCATAAAAGATTTGAGAAAACTGAAGAGGCAACTAGAAGGTAATAGGAACTGTTCTGTTATTATGATAATAGCTAAGACTACTTTTTAAAAATGTTTGAAGAGGTCAAATGTTTTTAGGTCTGGCTCATAGAGTGGGATTGGTGCAGAGTTCAGTGATGGTACACCACAGCTTTCACGAAACTTTCTGACTCTACACAGTGTGTAGAGGCACTGTATTTTCAAATTCTTCTCTTCCATTAGTGTTGATCATTTGTTTCTTATATCCATATCTTGTTATATCTATATTTTCTAACATTTAGTAGTTATAACATTATTAATGATAATAGCAGTAACCATTTACTGGATGCTTACTCTTGTCTTATATAACAATCTTAATAAGCTGGAAGTACACCAGCCCCACTTTACAGATGAGAGAAATGAGGCTTAGAGAAGTTATGTTCACACAGCCAGTACGAGACAGATTTACTGTACTCTGATCAAGTCTAATCAAGTCTATCCAATTAAAACTCACAGATTTTCTAGTTTCTCGTTTCTAGAACTCACACATTAGCTAGTTTACTCTGCTGCTTTAAGTCTATATATCACACACATGTTATACACATACACACATACATGTTCCTGTATGTTTGGTTTATATATGAGTCTAATAATGATGGTAAGACCCACAGTAAACATTCCATTTTAGTTTAATTTACATTTTTAATTATTCAAAAGAAAATGCTGAAAGCCCCTTTTTGGCTTTTTTAAAAGGTGAAAATATGTCTCACTTGGGCAGGAATTTTCCTTTGGCATTTCTAGAGTCTTGTGTTTTCACTGTGGAGACATCTCCTTGTCCAAGAATATAAATACTTGCCTTGGAGCTTGTATAACTCCAATTGAAGAGCTCTGCGGAGGATTTAGGGAGCGTGTTAATGTAGAAATGGAGCCCAGAGTGCCAGAAGCAGAGCTTGAGGAAATGAAGGGCTTCAACCAGGAATATTTTAACACCAAGACATAAAGTAAACATTTTAAAAATGTTTATTGTGAAAGAGTACTCAGAACCGAAGTCTGAGGCCGAGAACAGCTTGGAAATGGAAGTAAAGTGGGAACGACGTACTCCTGGTGGCAAAGAGAGCCATTTATTTTTACTTTGGGCATAAAACTTACATGGAAAGGATAATGGTTACAAGTGAATATTTTTATCTTGTATATTATTTTTAAAGGAACATGTGGGGTTTTTTTTCTCCCATTGATGTGGTTGAATGAATTCAACCAAATGGATGCTTCCTTTAGAAATGTGATATGTGAACTTGTCATTATTTTCTCTCTCCTGAAGAACTGGCAGTTGTATCCTTGTTGAAGTTGAGGAGCATGATTACTATTGTACAAAGCGTAGTCAGCTACTACCTAGCATTTTTGTCTGTCCCTCTCCAGTGGTAGAATTAGGGCCCAGGCTAGTCCTCAGTGTGGCAGCAAGAGTTAGCAATGGCAGAGGAGCTTGTTTGCTCCGTGGCCGTTTCTAAATGCCCATTCCCTCTTGTCTCTTGGCCCCTTGTAAAACCCTTGGCCTGACCTCTCCTGTAGTCTTTGAGCCGAAACTTGATCCCTGTTTGATCTTTTCCCTTCTCCTTCCAGGGGCTGCCTCCCTTTGACGTCCCTGTATGTTTGATGATAAATAGCAAGAGGATAAGAGGAGTGAATTGGGAGGCGAGTGGAGGGGCGAGGGTGCCCCCGTAGTGCCTCACTTTGGTGTACCTCCTTTTGTCTAGGGAGGCTCTGAATTGTCATTCCGGAACCCTCAGTACTCAACTGACACTGTCCTCAGCCAATTTTAAGAGAATACAAGAGCTTTTGAAGCGGGTAGAGCGGCCTTAGGAAAGAAAACTGAATGTTGTCTGTTATTTCTCTTCTTTGTATCGGGCTTCACCAAAACACATGAAGTACCACAAGGGCAAATGAGGAAGTGACTCCCCCCACCGCACACACACGGAATATTTAAACAAAAATGCCCTGCTAATCTTTAGAGATGCCAGTGTTTTCAACACATGAAAGGTACCCAGTAAATATTTAAAGAAAATACACACCGTAGGTTCTCTAATGAATTTCTTTTTCTTCTAAATACCATCTGGCAAGATGGCCAGAATCGTGGCGGTCTGTTTCATCTTACGTTTCCATTCAGGTTTCACCTCCTTTTCCATAAGGCCTTGGTGTGAGCTGAGATTGAATGTTTAATTGAAGAGGACATAATTTTCACACATACAGCAAAGATTTGATGAGGCTTTGAGGTTTATTGTAGCCATTAAAGTGTCGTAGCTGCTGGCAAAATCCCAGAAAATCTCTAAAGCTAAACCAGATGTGATTAGCGAATTTCAAGAAGTATCAGGCCCTAGTTCTCCAGGCAGGCAGAGCCTTTTAGAAAAAAAAAAAAAAAAAAAAAGTATTAGCACACCTTAACCTAATGTGAATTAACCCATGGGTATCGGTCATACTAGTGTCACTGATTTAAGTAGAAGTTGTCATTAAGCATCTTTCAGAGAGGCAAGAATTTTGAATAGCATTTTTAAAGCATGGAATTGATCATAGCATCAACTATAAGTTATTGTGTGATTATTATCTTTCAGGTGCTTTATCTCTATCACCTCTTTTAATTCTACAGTGTCTTTGTGAGGCAGATATTATTTTTGACTTCTCACAAGATAAGAAAGCTGAAGTTTGTGGTGCTCAAGTAATTTGCCAATGTTTCAGAGGTAATGATCTAGCCAAGTTTTGAAATAGACATGACTCTAAGGCATGTGTTGAGTATATATCCTGCCTCTGACCCAGAAGTCACCATATCTGATTGACGATCAGACAGTTTGGCATTCAAAATGTGAAGCCTCACGAAGAAAAGAATTAGAGTACTGAACACATGTACACAAGTATGCAGACGTGTGCACACACTCCCAAAACCACATATGTAGACTGTCAGATCAGACAGAGTCACAGGAAGGAACTTGCTTTGGGTTGGAATTGGAAGGCGGAAGAAGTCCAGGTAGATGGATTGTCAAATAGACATACAAATAGGCACATTACATAGGACTAAGATCAAGCTTTGGGTTCAGATGTGTACATTTTACTGGTTCAGTGAAAGTAACACCTTGTCAAGTAGCATAATCATAGAAAGTATTCCCTTTCTCACCTGTAAAACGGGACAGTTCTAGGACCTGCATCATAGGAAATAATGTCTGCACAGTTTCTTAGTGAGGGCAGCTTCAATAAAGCTGATTAAGGGCATGTACCTTTTACTGGGAAGTGCAGCCAGTGTTGCTGAAAGGCCAGCTGGCTGTGTTTGTGGAGTATCTAATTCACAGAGCACTTGTGCTTGCTTCTCTACATTGTCAAGAGAGAACCAAGTTCTTGGGAACATGTTCCATATTGTTTATTGCTATGCATCCCTTAACAAGACAGTAATTTCAATGTCCCTGATACTGTGAAGTTGTAAGAAATAATTGGGAAAACACAAACAATGGCAATAGTTACTTTCATTCTTCCTCTTTGTCCTTGCTTGCTGGCTGGAACTCTCAGGGTATTCTTACCCACCCATGTGTGGTAGGCAGAATAATGCCCCCCAAAGGTGTCCAACCCTAATCCCTAGAATCTGTGAATATGTTGCCTTACATGGCAAAAAGGGACTTTGCTGATGTTGACGTGGGGAGATTATCCTGGACCGTCCAAGTGCGCCTAATCTCATCACATGAATCTTTAAAGTCAATCTTGAAACACTGAAGACTTTCCCTGGCTGTGATCAGAGGAAGACATAACGACATAAGAATGATCAGAGAGATGTAATGTCGCTGGCTTTGAAGATGGAGGAAGTGGGCCATGAGCCAAGGAATGTGGGAAGCCTCTGGAAGTGGAAAAGGCAAGGAACAGATTCTCCCTAGAGCCTGTAGGATGGGAGTACAGCCCTGTCAACACCTTGAGTTTAGCCTGTGAGTCCCATGTCAGACTTCTAACATATAGAACTATAAGGTGATATATTTGTGTTGTTTTAAGCCTCTTAAGTTTGTGCTAATTTATTATAGTAGCAGTCAGAAACTAATATACCAAGGAGTGGATTCTTCTTTCTAATTGCACCAGTTAATACCAGAGACACACACACACACACACATACACACACGTGCGCATGCACAGCATTGCTGAAACTGTAGATGTAGGATTCCTCAAATAGTAGCACCCAAAAATATTACATGAAATGTGAACTGCAACTGTTGCTCTCCAAAAGAGTCTGTGATCAGATAAACCTGGACGTGCTCTGTACGAAAATCATATCCTAGGGATTCAAAGGACATGAGCTTATTGAAGCCCCTGGCAAGTTCTGTAGTTAAAAAAAAAGTTTAATGCTGTTGAAAACAGCATTTCCTAACTTAAAGCATGAAACATTGGCTTGCTTTCTTTTCCCTTTCATTGTATACTTAGTAATATTTTACAGAACGTAAGTTGTGTGAAAGGTACTTTAAGAAGAAAGGATGTTAATTGTACTAGCAACACAGCTGTTGGTAAAATGATCATTACTGGGTCCTGCCTGCAGGAGTCAGGATCCCTAGTAACACAGGGAAGGGCAGGGCTGACTTAGCAGAAACAAGGCCACATGTCATTTACCTACCACTTGATCTTGTTCTTTTTGGTTTTTTGATTTTTTAGTTTTTGAGATAGGTTCTTGCTCTATTGCCCAGGCTTGAGTGTAACAGCACAATCATGGCTCACTGAAACCTCAATATTCTGAGCTCCAGCAATCCTCCTACCTCAGCCTCCTGAGTAGCTGAGAGTACAGATGTATGCCACCACACCCAGCTAATTTTGTAAATTAAATTTTTTGTAGACACAGGGTCTCACTGTGTTGCCTAGGCTAGTCTCAAGCGATCCTCCTGCCTTGGACTCCCATAGTGCCAGGATTACAGGCATGAGCCACCACTAGGCCTGATCTTACCCTTAATCAGTTTTGTTTTCATGTTGAGGGGTTATGTGTGATGTCCTTCTCTCTTCCTATTACTGCAGTTGATCAAGAGTTGACTATGAGTAGGAAGGAGGAATGCTAAGAACTGGTGTTGCTAATCTAATAGATATTCAAGTTTGTTAAGTTATTGTGGGAGGGAAAAGGGTTCCTCCTGCTCTTCAGCCAGCTTTTGATGCAAGTTTGCCTTATCACCATCCTCTTTGATTCTGGCTTCTTACAGCCATGCTGGCTGTTGTTCTGTCAGGAATCAATGTATCTGTCCACTCTGACGAAAGTCTGGTCTTTGCCTGAGTCAGTCAGTCTACTATTGGGACCCAAAGAGAATTTAAGAAAGTGTTTCCTGTTGATATTATCTTAGGAAGCAAGATGGTTCTTCCTTACTCTTAGGGTTGTCAAATTTATTAAATAAAATTCAGGAGGCCCAATACTTTTCTTTCAGGATTTTTTTTTTTAATATAAGTGTATCTCAAATATTGCATGGTACACACTTACACTAAAAATTTTTTTCTTATCTCAAATTCAAATTTAACTTGGTGTACTATTTTTTTATCTGGCATGTCTATAGAGAATCTAAAAGCAATTACAAAGTCCACTAGAAGTTGGTTCATTTTTTATTATCACCATGCACTGGCAATCCTAAACAATGCCAGCAATAAAATTCTCCTCCCTGCCAGTGTAGACAGTGGACAAAGGGCCTATAAATACGGTTAAGGGTGTGGTGTGTGTCCATTTCCACCATCACCGATGACAACACTTACCATTGAATTCGCACTTAATACCAGCCGGTTTGCTTACATCATTTCTGTTTCTTAAAACTCCTTCGAAGTAAGTTTTATTACCTGCATTGTTACAGTAAAGAAGTGGAAGTTACTTTGCTACTACTGGCAAGGCTGAAATTTGAAACAGGTTTATCTCTGCCATACTTTGTTTTTCTGCAGTTTGCAGGCTGACCCTGAAAGCACCAACAGAGTGATCCAGAATGATTAAGTTTGAAGAATAAGCCCCACTTAGTTCTGTGGCTCATCTTCTAAAGGGACTACGGATAAAAATTGGATTGAATTCAGGCTTTCTCTTGTTTCTACCTACAACCACTCAACTCATCTGCCTATTGTAGTCTCTTGCCTTCCACCTCCTGCCTGTCAATATTTTTCAGTTTCTCTGACTCCCTCTCTGTCTCTCTGACATTGACCTAGCCTCTGTTTTATTCCTTCATGACCCAAAAGAAAGCATATTAGTCTGATGTGGCTAGCTGAACTCATAGCAGAGGATTAAAGGGCCACCCCTAGGCAACCTACAAGGTTTTGTTATCTCTTCCATGTGTGGAAGTTACACGTATTGGGCTCCTGATGTGGATGAGAAGATAAGGGAATTTTCCAACACTTGTCAAGTCACGTAACAGGGTGAACTGTGCTTCCTGTGCTCAGGACCAGCCCTGACCCTGCAGAACAAATGACCTCTGCCACCTGGTGTCATCAAGGGGCTTTCCCTCCATGAGAGTTTAAGTGCTTCTTGTAAGAGGAAAAAAGACAAAAATTAGATCTGGTCATAAGAGTGAAAATTTTCTTTAATTACTAATTAAAACATGTCCCATAAACAATAATATGGCTCTAATAAGGGGGAAAAGTCACTTTGGAAACCTTTTGGAGGACTTTGGCAGAAACATCGTTGATTGAACACTCATCTAGGACTGAACACTCATGTAGAATTTCAGTTCCTTTTGAAAATTTCTAGAACGATAGTAGAATTCTTTAAAAGAATCAGTTTAGAAGCATAGAGAGAACCACAGAATTTTTGAAACTCAAAGACAGATGGATACATGATAAATGAATTACTCAAACAAGAAAGCTGAATTCTAATCCAGGAGTGATAGGAGGTGAGAAGCAATCCAACTTTTACTATAAGACTTATACGTACCACAAGTTTGTGCATATTTATGCAAATATGCAAAATGTCATATATATGTACATAAATTAATACAGTCATTTAAGAAAATTTCTAAAAATGTTGGATGTGAGTTCCTAATTTTAAAAGGCCTAAAAGTGTTTTAATAGTGTAAATCTGTTTTATTCCCCTGTCTTTGATTAATATACAAAAAATATGCAAAAACAAAAAACCCACAGTGAAATGAAGCTTTGTGAATGGCAGTTAAGTTTCAATGGCAGAGGCTGGTGTGTTGAAAATAACACTGAACTAGGATTTAGGATACATAAGTTTAAAGTTAATTCTGCCGCTTACTAACCATGTGATATTTGACTAATATGGGGAAGTAAAACAGATTTATACTGTTACTAGAATATTTAAGAATACTTAGGACAAAAAGGAAAGATCACCCTGTTCTAGAAGTAGGTGGGATATGGGGATAGATGACACACACAGAGTCAGGAAACAGACTGACTTTAGACTTTTCAGTAGCATTACTAAAAGCTACAAATGCATCAGGATTCTGAAGAAAAATTATTCCCAGTCCAGAACCTTATATCCACCAAACTATTAGTCAAATATGAGGACAGATTAAAAACATTTTGAGACATGCAGTTTCTCAAAAAACTTATTTCACATAGAGTTATCTTCAGGATGCTACTAGAGAAAGTGCTTTCCCATTAAAGAGGAAGACATAGGTCACAGGAGATAGAAATTCCAATGGAGAAGGAAGGTGAATGGAGCCTCCAGCATAGAGAAAAAGCCCAGGATGACAGCCAGACATTGAAAGAAAACATTTCAGATTTGATTAGGTCAAAGGAATATTGGAGAAGATTCTCAAGGAATATGCAGTTAATGCATCTAATATATCTGAATGTTTGGACAAGAGATTTTATACAACTAGTAACAAGTGTGAGGTTCATGTAACGCTAAGTTCATAGAAAACAAACTAAATCAGAAAAAAAAATTCTGAGAGCAAGTGTGAGAGAAAGGGGAAATGTGCAGGAAATGTGGAATGATCAGAGTTTACATGTCTCAGCTGGGACTGCGAGTTGTTTTTGCAAAGTCATAATAATGTCAACACCAAACGCTAGTCTAACCAAGTCATGGTACCATGTGCTATAATTGGGGTGATGGAAGTGAAGAGGTAGGAGTGTAGGGAAGAACTACATCATTTATAGTTGATAAAGAGAAAAATAAAAAAGAAACAATAGAAGCTTATTAGAGACATACTACTAAGCACCAAATAATCAGGTAAAATTGGTAATAAAGGTAGCCTCTGAGGAGGAGGAATGGAGGAAATCGGTGGGGTGGAGATGGGGAACTGCTGTTCGTGAAGTGCGTAGCATGCACTGATTCTTTAAACTGCGTGCACATGTAACTTTGACAAATACATAAAAACAAACAAACAAAAAGCCCACAATGAAACAAAAGTTTCAACGACAGGCTGGCGTGTTGAAAATAGTACTGAACTGAGATTTAGGAGATGTAAGTTTAAAGTTAATTCTACCACTTACCACGTGATAAACCATGCACTTTGACACATCACTTAACCTCTGTGACTCTCAACTGAATAAAAAAAAAATGGAGCTGATCATACTTCGGGACTCTCTGCCCAACACAAAGGGATGTTGAAAGGGTCAGACGAGGCGATGCCTGAGGAAGTACGTCAGAAGGTGTGAGGTCGTACTTAAATTCCCTGAGCGGCCTTGCAGTCTGCACTTTACTCAGTGGATGCTCGTGTGTTCTAGAAGGGAGAGCAGGGTATTGATCATTAGGACAAGTCTGGCTAATTTATCACCTTTTGGGAAGCTCCAGAAGACATGACTTGAATGATTATTGACCATGTCTAATCTATTAGCTCTTTCCTCCTTCACAGCCCATTTGTCCACAGCAGTTTACTAAGTCTGAGCTCTGGTACAAGACTGGATACATTAGCCAGAGTCCTGACCATGTTGCCATGGTGTTAAAAATATTTAGTTTTGCAAGCAAAGTTTTAGAAATAATAAAAAAAAAAACTGATATGATTTATTTTTGTAAAATGATTTCAACAAAACAGACCAAAGGAACTGGGATAAGTATTTCAGAAAAGCAGTGGGTGTAAAATGTTGATCAGCATGGTGACTTTTGATGCAAAGCATTCAATTAAGTGAGCATGGTGACTAAAGGTCACACATTTCCCAAATGAAATGCCTTCAAAGACAAGTTGTACAGAAAGGAGAGAGGAAACTGAAACTTGATTCATCCGTTTAATTAATGGAAGAAGTTTGTGTTTTCCTTTGAAGCTGTGATTGTGACATTTCTAGGTGGGAAGGATGAGTTATGTTGTCCTGGTTTCCTCCTTCAGTTTGCACCCTCTATTTCTACCCTCTGTTTATAAAAACATGTGGTTAATAGAATGTGTTTTGTTGAGTTTTTTTTATTTGACAAGAAACATAAAATATTGAAATAAAAGCTACAATCATAGAAAAGTCTGGGTCAGAAATCCTGAATTCAAATCCTTGCTTCACAAGCCTTGTAACCCTTGGCAAATCATTTCATCCCTGACATCTTAGTATCCTCGTATAAAAATGAGTGTAAGGCTGCCTGCTCCACTGATTGTTTGAGAGAATTTACTGGGATCCTACAAAGGAAATCCCTTTTCATAGCATATGCCAAATGTGTCATACTTTTCCTTGATTCCTTTTGTGCCCTCATATCTGATGGCTAGTCCTGTTGACTCTACCTTCAAAAAGTGTCTGGAATCAATTCATTGCTCTCCATCTCCATACATACCACATTTGTAATCCAAGCTACCACCTTCTCACCTGGCCCATGTCAAAAAGGTTTGCCTGCTTCCACTCTTGCCCTTCCTTTAATCCAGTCTCCACCTGCCGCATAGGTTACAATACTCTGTTACTTCAGATTGATTCCTCTTGAAATCAAATCTAACCTCATACTCATGCCCTACAAACTGTACGTGATATAACCACTTCTGCCTTTCCAGTCTTTTCTCACACCACCCACCCCTCCTGCCCACTAAACTCCAGCCTCACAGGCCTTCTTTGTGTTCCAACACGATGTACTTGTTCCTGTTCTAGGATCATTGCAGTAGTGGTTCCCTCTCCTAGAAAGCCCTTCTGCCAGATAGTGCCATGCCCTGAGCCTTCCTTGCCCACCCAGTCTTCAGGAGGCACTTTGAATAGGCGCTATTACAGCCTTCTTTTTTCATATTACTTTCACGTATTCATATTTCATATTATTTTCTATTTATTTGTAAATTTTCTCTCTCCCTCCACCAGCTTCATGAAGGCAGATATATGACCTTTTTTATGTTTATATTTACTGTGCTGGTCAGCACCTGCCACATATTTGTTGTCAATTAATATTTGCTAAATGGGTAAATGAATGAATGAACAAATGAACAATGGAAGAAATGACTCAACTTCAGATATTCGCTGACTCTGCTATTCGAGAGAAATTAGATCCCTTCCTTATGGCCAAAGATGTCAAATAAGCATCCGTGAGTAGAATCTTTTAGGGAGACAGATTTTATTTATTTATTTA
Organism: Piliocolobus tephrosceles; assembly: GCF_002776525.5. NCBI lineage: Eukaryota > Metazoa > Chordata > Mammalia > Primates > Cercopithecidae > Piliocolobus > Piliocolobus tephrosceles. The sequence goes on from NC_045439.1 coordinate 155,445,882, forward strand.
TTTATTTATTTATTTATTTATTTATTTTTATTTTTTTATTTTTTTGAGACGGAGTCTCGCTCTGTCGCCCAGGCTGGAGTGCAGTGGCCGGATCTCAGCTCACTGCAAGCTCCGCCTCCCGGGTTTACGCCATTCTCCCGCCTCAGCCTCCGGAGTAGCTGGGGCTACAGGCGCCCGCCACCTCGCCCGGCTAGTTTTTTTGTATTTTTTAGTAGAGACGGGGGTTTCACCGTGTTAGCCAGGATGGTCTCGATCTCCTGACCTCGTGATCCGCCCGTCTCGGCCTCCCAAAGTGCTGGGATTACAGGCTTGAGCCACCGCACCCGGCTCAGGGAGACAGATTTTAAAGCTGTCTGAAGAGAAAACTGATGGCCTTGAACAGTAATGGGTTCCTCACCCACTGCTTGCTGGAAGATTGTGTTATGTGGGTGGGTAGAGGAGGTACCATTGGAAAAGTAGTTTGCTAAATGATTTTGAAGATATATTCCAACTCCTGAGTTTCTGAGATGATTATTATTACTGTGCTATTTCAGTGCATTCTACAATTATCCTTATTCAGGAAAGGTTACTGTATTGAATTCCTCCCTAGACTGACTTAGTTAATTAGAACAACTGAAAAATCCTAGGAATTCTGACCATTTACGAGATTTTTTTTTGAAAAAGTGAACTGTAAAATTATATCAGTCTTGCATCTTAGGTATTCTCTTTGTAAATGACTCTGAAAGATCTCTTGAATTAATTCATGCCTCAAAAATCCTTGTGTTGATACCATCTATCCTTTTTTTTTTTCCTGAGACAGAATATCACTCTGCCGCCCAGGCTGGAGTGCAGTGGTGCGATCTTGGCTCACTGCAACCTCCGCCTCCCAGGTTCAAGTAACTCTCCTGCCTCAGTCTCCCGAGTAGCTGGGACTACAGGCACCCACTGGCACACCCAGCTAATTTTTTCTATTTTTAGCATAGACTGGTTTTCATCATGTTGGCCAAGCTGTTGTCAAACTCCTGACCTCAGGTGATCCACCCGCCTTGGCCTCCCAAAGTGCTGGGATTACAGGCGTGAGCCACCACGTCCAGCCGATACTCTGTCTTTATAGACCAGAACGCTTATCCAGTGTGGTAGGTTAATGGAAAAAAATTGGCCAAAATTGGAAATCATGGAAAATGATACTTGTATCCCTTAGCGTTTTAACTTACCACAAATTAAATATTGTGTCCTTTGTCTGTCTTCTGATGCAGGGATGAGGCCTTTTCTTGAATTAGGAATCTGTTGAATGCAGTCCTGTAGGTCTTCCCTACATACTCCATAATGAGATCATCTGTAAAATTACTGTTATTTTTAAAGTTCAGTAGAGACTCTTGCAAATACCACCATAGAATCTTTGTAGATATTTATAATTGTTCTGAATCTTTTAAAACTGTGTTTCCCACATTTCTTAAACAATACACTTTAATTTTTATTTTGGAATAAGTTTTAAATTACAGAAAAGTTGCAAAGAGTAAAGAGTTGTCATGTAGCCCTTGTCAGTTAGTTTCCCCATTGTTGGCATCTCACATTGCTGTGATACATTTGTTAAAACTGAGAAACTGGCAGTGATAGATTTAGATTGACTGAATGCTAGTTTTATATGGATTTCACTGGTTTTTCCATTTTTGTCCCCTCTCTGTTCCAGGACCTAATCCTGACTACCACGTTGCATTTAGTTGCCATGTTGCCCCAGTTTCCACTGGCCTTCTATACGTATATTTAACAGCAATATTTTAGCTTCTTTCATTAAAACTTACAGAAATAGTACCTTTTGACAGTCACATATGTAGTTTACCATCAAGTTATTAAATTACATAATTTCAATAAAAGGAACAAGGGGAATAAACAGGTTTAGAAACAACACAACTGCTTTTGATCAGGATTCTGCTTGGTAGCGGGAAGATTGAATCAAGCAGGAGGAATGGAAAATAACATTAATTTGGCAAGTTCATTAACAATGTGTCTTTGATGTTTCCTGGTTTTTTTGATGTTTTAAAGGTACCCTTGTAATTATAATGGTGATACTTTACCTGCCTATGGTGCTTCGTTCTCCCAAGTGAGTAGGGCAGGCGTATGCAGCTTGGCAAACAGAGTCTCCGAGATAGGAAGTGGCATGGCCGGGATCACCCAGCCAGGCACAGAACTTGGGTCCTTGACTGCCACACCAGCGCCCAAGCTACCATACCATAAACTTACTATAAAATGTCAAGACATTTTCTTCACAGAAATAGATTAGTGGGTAGTTTTGTGAATATCAAAATACTTTTTCTGCCTAAGTAAGTTGTGTATCTTGGACTCTGTGGAAGATTCACAATCCACAAATGGATTCTTCTCATGTCAGTCAACCAAACGAGCAAAGTTAGAGGGAGACCTCCTTAGGCCCCACAAAGGGGACTGCAGTTTTTTCCAGTATCTTCACCTCTTCCATATTCTTTCGCAGATAGTTCAGCCTCAGCGTGACTCCTAGGTGGATAGGGGTCATGAACTATGACTCTACCTTTTAATACCCCTGGAAAGATCACAAACCTATCAGGAAATTGACGGCCCTGGTTCCGGTCTCTGCCATGCCACTTACTAACCCAACCTCCTGATAGGCGTTTTCCCCATTTAAAATGACAGGATCCCAGTGGTGGCACTTGATTTTTTTTTTTAACTTCTATTTACTTAATTCCTTATAGTTTACAAAGCATTCTCATGGGTGTCCCATAGTTTTTTCTAGAACTTTCCTGTAGATGGTGAAAGTAGGAGGCGGCGTAGCATAAGGGCAGGGGATCTGTTACCCCTGGATTCAGATCCTGACTCAGCCACTTACTGTCTGTGTGACTTGACTAATTCTCACTGAAAAGCGGGGACGATAGCAGGAAAACTTTCATAGGGTTCTTGGAAGGCGTAAAATGAGATAACACACACAAAGCGGGGTGAGGTGTAAGACACCCTTGGCCATTTAAGAGCCATTTGCTTTTGATTATACAGTTTGAGCATTTGGTATTGTTTTCAAGGAATTACTGAGTGAGAGATAAATGCAATATATCCAAGTCAGCATGGAGGACCAGGACCCGCTGGACCAGAAACTTTTCCTCTGCCATAGTAAACAGAAAGGGGAAATGCCCAAGGAACATCTGTAATGGCTCATGTACTAACAGTGCTAATTTGGTTGTGTTTTTGAACCTTTTCTGGACCATTTGGATGGTCTTTAAAAATGTCATCAAATCTCCGGGTATCAAAGAAAAAAAGTGCAGAATACGAGAGAGGTTTTGTCTGACCTTTCCAATCAGTTAATTTGTTCAGCAAATATTTATTCTTAGCACTGAGTTCACTGCTAATTTTAAATAAACTCACTGAAATACCAAGTCCTTTATAAACACATTTTAAGGGTTTTATCCCCATTTTCTAGGGGAGAGATTTATTCCTACTTCTGATTTCTTTTCTGCTCAGGAACAGGAATGTGACTGCACCTGAGAACAGTGATAACACTTGTCAGTCTGATAGAGGGTCCACAGAGGGAAGGTATACAGTTTTCCCTCCAGCTCTTCTGAAGATTCATAAAAACATTTGCAAAGCCCTTCCTGGCTGATCCTGAAGAGAATCAACAAATATTTGCTACCTTGGTTTCAAGGCATTATATACCTTGGAATTACAAATATCTAATTTTTTTTTCAATCCATGACATACCTTTTCCTAACTCCACCAAATCCCAAAATTGAGTGTTTTCAGCTGGGCTTCAGTTTTTAAACTGATGTGTACATTTAATGTACAATTTTTCTTCTTTAAAGCTAATATAGGCCAGGTATGGTGGTTCACACCTATAATCCAGGCACTTTGGGAGGCTGAGGCAAGCAGATCATGAGGTCAGGAGTTCAAGACCAGCCTGGCCAACATAGCGAAACCCTGTCTCTACTAAAAATACAAAAAATTAGTTGGGCATGGTGGCGGGCACCTGGAGTCCCAGCTACTGGGGAGGCTAAGGCAGGAGAATCACTTGAACCCAGGAGGCAGAGGTTGCAGTGAGCCGAGATCGCGCCACTGCACTCCAGCCCAGTGACTGACAGTGCGAGACTCTGTATCAAAAAGAAAGAAAAAAAAAGTAATATAAAATTGTGAATCATAACGAATGGCATACTCATTAATGAAATGGAGTAAAAATAAAAAGGCAGCTAATCTAGGAATAATTAAATGATAGAGCGGTTTGCTGAGTCGTATTACATACACCTGACTCATCCCAAAGACAGAGACAAACTCCTGGGGCTCCCCAGGCCAGCAGGAGATAGCTTGCATGGGGCCTCCCGTGACTTTAAGTTTCATCACTTAGTCTTGTTAACATCGGGGCTGAAGATGTTAAAGAGTTTAATAGGCATTTCAGAATCTGTGACACCTAGACTCTCTCAGTGGATACTATTTATTTGTCATTTCAGCCGTCTTGTTCTTCTCAACATCAGCCCTGTCCAGAACTCCCCCTCTCCTCTAGCAGTCCCCCATCTTTCCTAAGATGCTTACACACACTCACATTGTGTATAACCATGTAATAGCCTCCTGTTAAAGGCTTCATCAGCTCATCTTCTCTAGCCTGACAGGTCCTAGGATGCAGACTACCAGGGGCTGCTGGACCAGAAACTCTCCCTGCGCCATAACTCAAGAGAGAGGTAGGATCAATGACAGGTTTACAGGAGAGCACAGTTTTAAATAGCTGAGATCAGTGTCTGGAGGCTTCCCGTTAATACCACTAACGGCGTCCAGCAAGCGAGACTCTTGGCCACTTTGTTACCCACTCTAAACTATTTCTGATCTTCAACTTTATTTTCAAACACATCCCAAGAAATCCCTACTCCCCCAAAATTGACAATGCAGCCTTCTTTATATGAAAGCTTGTTTATAGGCCACAATTCTCCCGACAGATTTACAAGTGTCTGTGGAGTTTTAAAAGACGATTGCTTAACAGGCATTAAGTGAGACACATAGGACTGTGTAAATATTTTAGCTGGAATAGGGGATTTTTTTAAATGTCTGAGCCAAATATTACATTAAATCTGAAGACAGTGGCAAACTGATTAGCAGTGGCTGCCAGCTCCATGCTTTGCCAGTGATTCTGGAGCCAAGACTAGATACCAGAATTCATCCACCAGATTAGGTTGTGTGTTTTAAAAATAACTTTCCATCCTTTTTTTTCCCCTCTCTCCTCCTTATGCCTTTCTGTCATTTCTCCTTTATTCCCTGATGGTTCATTTAGATGTAAACACTTTCCAGAGTAGAAAATTACAGTTAATGTGACTAACCAGCGAGGGCTGAAATGGGAACATGGGCTCAGAGGTCAGATAAACCATGGAAGGCTTGCAGCTGTCCTGGTGGAGCAATGTGGGGACAGGTTGTTTTTTGCTAATAGGCTTGTGTATCTTAATCACTGGCCTCTTTGTAGCCAGCTGTTGCACTGCTGGAAGGGGAATTGTCCTAAGACCAGCATTGCTATAATACCTCTTCCTCTGACTGATTTCCTTGATTCATGAAGACGCTCAGGCCTGTGGCCTTCAAGATTTGTATGTGAGAGAGAATCCTCATTTAATTCTAGTAAAAATTGCCACAAAATATGCATTTTGACGTCAGAGGACATATTTACTATTTAAGCATTCCTATAGGAGTACTATTTTCCTCAGTAGAACAGTGGATGAGATGTGTTTGCTATAATTTTGGGAGGAGTGAGGCATTGTACCTAACAACTTTGCTCTGCCTTTGCTGATTTTTAGGATTGTCTTGCACTGATGATACCTGTATGCTTCTCGAAGTACTATTCAATCGCAGTGCCCCAAAATGTAGGCTCTATATGTTCTTCACAAATTACTTGAATTGTAATCTTGTGTCCAGATAATTACTTGATACTGTTGATTGGAAAGTCTGAGCATTTAAAATTATGTGTGCTTATAATTATATAAATGTATGTTACAGAACTCTGAGTATTTGATGTAAGTTTGCCTTACACTTCCCCCAAGTTCAGACAGATTTGCTAGTGCTGATGGTAGCATAATTTACATTCCAATTAAATGTAAGACATTAGGGCCTTTGAAAAAAAAAAAAAAAACTACTTTCATGCACAGGCCTCAAACCTAGTTTTATGCTGTGATTAATCCCCAATTTCTGTATCAGCTCTGATCTATCACCAGTTATGGTCTTGTGTTTGAGTAAATCACCTCAGTGGATAGATGGTCCTCTTACTGGTTTCCATTCCAGAGGTGTGCACTTCAAATGCAATGACCATAACTCCTATATGACAGTGACAGGCACCGTTCTAGCTTACGTGGAGCCAGCCACCTCTGCAGAGTGGTCCTATTTCCAAAAATCTCTCCCCTTCCTCTCTCCCATTGTGGTATAACCCATTTTGTACCAAAAACAGTTTGACCACTAATATGGAGAATTCTAAAAAGGTTTTTCCTTTTTACCTAGAATTTCATTTCTTGTATCTTTCCTAAAGAAATGACCCTCAACCTAGAATAAGTTTGTATGGACACAGATGTGACTGAAGCCTGACTCCCCATGGGAATAAGGTAGCAAGGATTTCACTCTCCAGCTACAGGAGAATTAAGTGCACTATGGCATGCCCTCCTGATGGAGTTTTATATGGCTGTTGAACATGCTGGTGGAGTTTGTGAAATAACAGGAGAGTGTGTGCATGATACGTTAATAGAAAGAATCAAAGTACAAAATAATTCTTTGTCAAATACAAGTAAGGCAACTCCCATAAAATGATGGAGAGGCAAGGACCGTGAGACCGAGGCCCAGACCCTGGAAGAGAAAGTGTGCAGGTCTTAGATAGTGACTGTGTTCTGGTTGTGGTACCATGACTGATACGTTTTTTTCTGCTGTTTTAAAAATGTTTTTCAAATGTCTTCGTGTGTATATGTTACCTTCCTAATACTTTTTAGAAGTTAGTCACTGCTGTCCTCCCGAAGATGAGTTCCCTTCCCCTTCAGAGGCCTGGTACGTCCATGCCTGGGCTGCCCGCCTAGGACCCCTGCCACACAGTCCACCTAGATGTCAGAGCCTTGCAGTATGTGCCTTTTTCTTCCATGTTAACACAACTTTCCTACCTATTGTTTTTGAAATTCCCTACCTCCTAAACCAATCTTAGAAATCAGTGTCTACTAAAGCATCAAATTATTCTTGACAATGTTTTCTTTTTCAATGAATACATGTGCATTTCTAATGAAATTTCTGGAGTTACCATCTTTAGTTCCAGGGAAGGCTTCTTGTGGTGGCGATTTTTATGGGGACCAATGAAAGGGATGTTTTTGAATAAATGATTGAATCACTTAACACCCTCTAAATCAAATCATGTCCAATCCATCTATATTTAGGCCTCATCATGGGTAGGTGATTAATGAATACTTTTCATGCTAGTGTCTCACAGACCAAGGCTGCGTCCGTAACCACATAATCATCACAGTGGAAATTCTGACTCAGCTGTGACGTTTTGTAGGAGGGACCATTGAATGGTGCTTTAGACAATTCCGTGCAAAGGCTGTAGTCAGTGGCCCAGCTTTGCACGTCTTTCCAAAAGTCCTAAAGCACGCTGGCCATGTCCTCACTTGGCCCTGTCACTTCTGCTTAAATTTTTTCATGGAGAATACTCACTCCCAGTCATGGGACATTAAGGTGAATTTGCCCCCGGGCAGCCTCCCTCAGTGGAGTGAATCAGAATCATGGGATTCCCCTGGACTCAAGTTTCCTGGTGGGTTTATTTTTACAGAACATTCCTCTGGAGAAAGAGGCACCCACTCTGTAAAGGGGTAGACCTCTTCTGCACATGATCAGAGTAGCCCTGGAGAATATCTTGTATGGAATGATTTTTGTGACATGAGGGCTTTGGGAATTTCTTGAAAAATTGAAGAATCTTTCTAAGGAGTCCTACTACCATGAAAGGAAACTACCAAAAACATCCCAGGCAGATAAGAACTAAATCCGTGTTAAAGTCACCAAGAAAACAACACTTCCGTGGCCTCATTTGATCTCTAGCACTTGACCAGGAAAACCAGAGCTATCTTTTTGGCTGAATTCCAATGACTTCCCCATTTTGGCGTTCTTTCTGTAGCTTAACTTCTTAAACAAGTGGCTACAGAATCTTTCTCCATTTTGCCCCATGCCTCTCCAAGCTGGCTATTTCCCTGCACCCCCAGCTCCCCTGGAACTGCTTTCGAGATTACAAGTGATCTCTGTGTCACTAGAATCAGTGTAACTTCTCTGTCTTCATCTCTCTGCACAGAGCTGACTGCTTTTTCTTTCCTGCAATACTGTTTTCCTCTCAGGTCATGTAACTCCAGACCTTCACTTTCCTGCTGAGCAGCTCCTTCTCCATTCATTGCTGGCCTCTCCTCCACTGTGCACATGCCCCAGCGATTGTCCTGCAACCCTTTCTCTTCCTTGGCTATGTTCTCCCCATGGCAATTCATCTTTTGCTATCACTTTAAATACCAGTTTTATACCAGTGACTTCCTGGCGTGTGTTTCTACTCCAGCCGTGAGTCCAAAACTGCAGACTTTTATATACACTTGAGTATCTAATTACCATTTCATACTTAACGTGCTCTGAATAACACCTTTGATTTTCCACCTCGAGCTTGCTCATGACTTCCTCCCTTACTCTGGTTACATCTCTAGTCCAATATCTTCACAGTGAGACTTTCCCTGACTACTTTAAGTGAAATTGCAAGCCCCTCATGTCTGTGACACTTTTCCTAACCAGGCTGGTCACCAGCCTTCTCCATGTTCACCTCAGTGTGTAACCTGGGATACCTCTGGGGCCCAGAAGCTTTTGTCCCCTACACACACTCTTTCCTTTACACCAAAATCTGAATACAGAACACTCGTGATCTGAGGAGAGAAGGTCCCACAGCTCCAGACATGCTACACCACTTAACTCATTCAAATGGCCCGTGCATTCTCATCCTGTGTTACTTTTATTCATGACATTTCCTCTTAAACAATTCTCTTTCTTCACTCTGTTTGAGGGCTAGCCTCCTCCTTGATCTTTGCAGTTTAACTCGTAAGTTACCTCTCCTGGAGAACCTTTCCTGGCTACTAACTCCTGGCCCAATCTGAAATACAGGCCTATACCCAGTGTTCCATCACACCACACTGTATCACAATTTGTTCATTTCCTTGTTTCTCATTGTTGCTAGACTGTGAATGTTTTTTGGAGGAGAAATGACCAATAGGTCTCATTAAATACTTGTCCCCAACATTCGGCTCAGGGGCATATAGCAGATACTTGGTAAGTATTTTGAATGTATGAGTATTTATGGAACCCGTACAGGGATTTTTTTTTTTTTAATGTGTATCTCATATCTGAATGAGTGAATGTGAGTGAAAATGGCATGGTATTCAGTGTGCTTGTGTTTCCTCCAGCCCCTGCATCCATCTACATGTATGATACATACACAAACGAAGAGATATGTTTTTCACATGTCGGTGTATGTGCATATGTCCATGTCTCCATATACATACATACAGTCATGTGTCACTTAACCGGGATACGTTCTGAGAAATATGTCATTAGGCAATATCATCATTGTACAAACATCATAGAGTGTACTTATACAAACATAGATGGTGTAGGTTACTTCACACCTAAGCTATATGGTATAGCCTATTGCTCCTAGGTTACAAACCTGCACAGCAGGTTTCTATACTGTTACAGTCCCCAACATTATTCATTAGAATACTAAATATAATTATAGTATATTACACTACTGGCTGTACTATACTGTAACTGTATTCAGTATTCTACTGAACACTGTAGGCAGTTATAACACAATGGTAAGCATTTGTGTATCTAAACGTATCTAAACAAAGGAAAGGTAATGCTTGCACTGCAGTGTTACAAAGGCTACAGCATCACTAGGCTATCAGAATTTTTCAGCTTTATTGTAATTTCATGGCACCACTGTTCTACATGTGGTCTGTTACTGACAGAAGCACCATTATGGGGTACATGAGTGTACATGTACTACAGCCAAATCCTATCGAGACACTAATATCCATACTGCACATGTTTAAGTTTCTCCCCATTAATTGGTAGTTGATTCATTTATTTAGCAAATACCCATTGAACATCTTTCACTAGATAGACATTATAGTAGATACTGGAGATTTAGCCGTAAGAAAAATACAGTTTCTGCCTCATGGGGGAGACAGTCAAATAATCATGAAAAGGGGAAAGGTATACAGTGCCATGACTTTGTAACAGAGGGCCTCTCATCACAGAATGGAAGGTGGAAAAGAAATCCTGATGAGACTTTTGAGCTGAGGGCGTAGTGATGACTAAGCCCTGACTAGGCCCTGGTTACTAGGAAGTGGAGGAGAATGGCATAGCAGGAGAACACCATAATGGTGGGAAGAAGTGAGCATGCTTGAGGAACGGAAAGAAGGGCCACTGTGGCAGGGAGAGCAGGGTAAGGCTGGGAAGGTGGGCAAAGAGTAGCGCATGTAGGGCCTTGCAGGCCAGCTTGAAGGATTGAAGACAGCCTCTCAGAGTAATAGAGGTGCCTGCAGGTTTAAGCAGGGGACTGGCATAATGAGATTTTATAAAGGTCACTTTGACTCAGGTATGGAGAACAAATCAGAAAGAGGCAGGGTGGATGTGGGAAGAACAGTGAGGCTGAGACTATAGCAGCATAGTGGAGAGTAACGAATTCAAGAGTTCTGTAGGGGGTGAAACTGGGCTAGCCATGTAAACTTGGGAGACACATCCCAGCTATGGTTGCTGAATTGTTTACCTGGATGACATTGTCTAGACAGAAAGCATAGCGTGGGAGGAGGAGAAGCCTTATGCCAAACCCTAGAGAACTTGAACATTTAATGACTCAGTATAGGAAGATGAGGCTGCACAGGAAACAGGGCAGGCAGCAGTAGGAGGAAAGCCCATAGTGGGGAACACAGAAGCTAAGGGACTAAGTGTTTTACAAAAGGAGAAGTAGTCAAGATGCGGAATCCTGCTGGGTTGTCAGCGAAGGAGATAGAAAATGAGGACACTGACCACAGGATGGGTTAATTAGTGACTTCAGAGTGCTTTCTCAGTGTCACAATGGGGAGGAAGTTAATTTCAATGGGTCATGAAACAAGAAATAGGAAAAAGTGAGTGTTGCAAATTTTAACAGACGGACTGTGAAAAGGATTAGACTATAACTTGATTTGTTTATTAAACATAAATATTAGGAATGTCAGTGATTCAAAGTTTGTGAAGTTGCTGTTATTGTTAAGCTCTTTTTAGAAACTAAAAGAATAAAGCCATGCACAGTATGTTATCTAGCCAGCCTTCCTACTGTTTGACTGTTTTAAATAGCTCAAGAATATTTTGGCTAGTATTTTACTATTCAGGATACAGAATGCTTGTTTTGCATGTTTATTTAGTCCTCACAAGATTTTATGTATCAAGAAACTAAGAGTCAGATATTAAATAACTTTTCCAGCCAAATAGAGTGTATGAAAAACTAAGAATAAATGCAGCTTTAAATCAAGAGTAGTTCAAAGAGGAAATTTTTCTAATGTACCAATTTTTGGTATATATGTGTAAATATATGTGTATAGATACACTCATATACATAGTTGTATACCACAATTAAGAATGTACTAAAGCTATTGGTTTAATTTTCCAAAAGTTAGCACTTTTAATTTAAATGCTTTACTTGTATTTCTCTTATTAAGTTCAGTTATTTTTAGTAGGTATTTTATTTTTATTTATTTATTTTTTTGAGGTAGAGTTTCACTCTTGTTGCCCAAGCTGGAGTGCAATGGCATAATCTCAGCTCACTGCAACCTCCATCTCCCAGGTCCAAGCAATTCTCCTGCCTCAGCCTCCTGAGTAGCTGGGATTACAGGCGTGCACCACCACGCCTGGCTAATTTTGTATTTTTAGTAGAGACGGGGTTTCTCCATGTTGGTCAGGCTGCTCTCGAACTCCCAGCCTCAGGTGATCTGCCCGCCTCAGCCTCCCAAAGTGCTGGGATCACAGGCGTGAGCCACCTTGCCCAGCCAGGTCTTTTAATAACATTATTGCTACTTTTTGAAGATCAACTAATATGTTTAATTTCTCAATTATATGTGCATCTCAAACTCTTTTCTCACTTCTGATTCCTAGTTTAGTAATATTATAAGTATTATAATGAAGACATAGTTGCACCTAAGATTTTTTAAATTATATACCTTATATAAAAGAAGTACAGATGAGGCATTCCTCATTTATCTGTTCATTATAGTCCCAGTGTAAGGCTGACTTTCTAATTAGCTTAGCTTTAGGCAGCTTTAGTAAGATGAAATCACATTCCACATAATTCACCCATTCGAAGTGTACAATCTGACGACTTTTGGTGTATTCACAAAGTTGTACAACTATTGCCACAATCAATATTTTAAAATTTTTATTACTCCAAAAGGAAAACTTTTCTCCCTTACACCCTTAGCTGTCACCTGTCTCTCTCTCCCTCGTTCTCTCCTAGTCCTCAGCCACTGCTAGTCCCACTTTGTCTCTATAGATTTGCCTACTGGGACATTTCATGTGAGTAGAATCAGAGGATATGTGATCCCTTGTGATTGGCTTTTCTTACTTAGCATAATGTGTTCAACGTTCATCTATGTTGTAGTATGTATTTGTACTTCGTTTGTTTTAATGGCCAAATATTTCATTCTATGTATAAAGTATGTTTTATTTATCCATCTATCAGATGATGGATGGACATTTGGATTGTTTCTACTTCTTGGAATATATCAAAGCTCTATTCACTAAGTATAATGGTCTTATTAGCTTTTGAGGCATAGACACTGTGTATGTGTAGATATAAAAGGCACTCGTTTGTCTAAGTCCATGTATGTAGCTCCGTTATTCTGAGATAATATTCCAACCTGGGTTCCATGTGTCTAAAGCCTGTGTTTTAACTTCAGTGGATAACTGGGAATTAGGAGTTTTTTGACCACTTTAAATATAGTGTCTTGCCTTTGGATGAATAGAGTCATTAGGAGGAAAAATTTGGATATGATGTCAGGTGAATCCCCAAACCAAGGTTAAAGAAGGAGAACACCTTTGGTTACATATAGATTTTCCACACATGGTCATTAATGCACAGTCTGATTTGAGCTGAGAAACATGGGCTTTGAAGGGCCGTTTAGTAGAAAATGGGTCTAGCAGTCCCCTTCAAAATCTAACCTATGTCGGTGTCTCCTTGAATAGATTTTCCCTTTGCCCTCTCCCACTTATCCTCACCGTGTGATTTCCGGTAATACCACTGGCTGCTCTTTACCCTGCCAAGATTTAAAATACTCCTGCTATGTAGCATCAGACCTCAAGAACGTGAAATATGTATCTTTTATTGCAGGCTTCTATCATTTGTTTTTGGCTTAAATCAACTTGAAATCTCCCTTTGTGTGGCCTTTTCTATATGGCCTTATAAAAATGTATGTACAGTAGATAGCCACAAAATAGTACCTTCTCATTTGTGCCAAGCTTTAATAAGCAAATGAAAAAAAATCTAATATTTTATTAATTTTAAGTATGATTTTCCCCTTTCGTAGAAGTCCCTGAATTGCTGCCAGCCAAAATAAAATATTGCTGTTCTAATTTTAGTATTTTATTACATTGCATTTCATGTAATTCCTTAGTTTAAGGCCAATACCATCAGAAGAAAATTGTGCAAGTTATGCTAATATTGAGGTTCTGAGTTCTGAATTTGTTTTTACATTTGTTTTGATAAAAGTGTATTTGGGATCAGAAAGCTAAAAGGGCATTTACTGTTTCTAACCACCTCCTCCCGCCCCACCACTGCCACTTGTTGAACATGTGAAAAGCACCAGGAAGCGCACTAGATGGTCCTATTCTTACTAAAGGGATTAAAGTAGAATACATGAACATGGAAGGAAATAACTTGTAGGTTTGCCTGCAGCTTGAGTTACTAGAAACAATAGTTACTACATGCCGTGCCCATGAAGAAATCTTAGTAGGTGACCCCATTCACTATGATGTCTGAGGGCAGAGAATTTAGTCTGTTTCTTTCACTGATGGAACCCCAATATCTGGTACAATTCATGGCACATAGTAAGTGCTCAATAGGCATGTATTGAATTGATGGATTTATTTATTTATTTATTTGTTTGTTTGTTTTTATTTATTTTTTTTGAGACGGAGTCTCTCTCTGTCGCCCAGGCTGAGTGCAGTGGCTCAATTTCGGCTCACTGCAAGCTCCGCCTCCCAGGTTCACGCCATTCTCCTGCCTCAGCCTCCCGAGTAGCTGGGACTACAGGCACCCGCCACCTCGCCCAGCTAATTTTTTGTATTTTTAGTAGAGACGGGGTTTCACCGTGTTAGCCAGGATGGCCTCGATCTCCTGACCTCGTGATCCACCTGCCTCAGCCTCCCAAAGTGCTGGGATTACAGGTGTAAGCCACCACGCCCGACCTAATTGATGTATTTATTGAATGGATTCCTGTATGATAAACTTCTTAACCAAGCATTCTGGGCTTTTGATCTCTGACTTCAATTTGTATCTCTCATCTAAGCCCTGTTGATATAATACAAAAAATTCACTTTAGTCAAAAAATTCCATATGTTGCTGCAACCATTTTCTATGGTGGTCCTTTGAGCAGGGAGCTTGTGGAAAGGACGTGGATCTTGTAAAAATGAGGAAGAGGCAGAACTGGCACAGGATTGTGGAAGGGTGGGGTAAGACTTAGGTAACCAGATAGGGAAGAAGAGAGAACTCTAGATTAGAAAAGCAGATAGGCTGATAAACCTTTCCTTTCCTCTAAAACTGTATGCTGACTTAACTAAGCCCACAGGTCCTTCAGCTCATATGAAAAGAAACAAGTTTCATATCTTTGTACCAATTGCCCACATACATTTGATTTATAAAGCAATTAAATGTATTTGATTTTTATGAATTATATCTGGGTCTTACTGCTACATTTTTCTAACCTACCTAGGCTTTTTAAGTGGCTTAATAAGCTTTATTCCCTTGTTCTTAGGGGTGAAAAAACAAAAACCAGATAATTCTGACCTCAAGAGCCTAATATCTGAAATCTTAAAATAGTCAAGGCCGTATCTTTCCTTACACTAAAATACTCCACAAGTGTTTAACAACTGTAAGGCAAAATATTCTCAATGTAGTCTCTGTTATTTCACTGTGTATTGGTTTTTAATATTTCATCTGTGTCTCACAATGATCACTTATAACTAACTGCCGGAATTAATATATTTGTAATTGCCAAAAATTGTATAAAGAGAAAAGTAACAGAAAGAGAACCTGGGGTGACTTTGGCTTTTAACACTGCAGCTCCTGGTATAGCCTGTGCCTGAGGCAACCTTGGTCGTCCTGCAGTCTCGTATGCGAGTCTTCTGGTTGGACAGTAAAGGACATTTATGGATCTGTCCATGGCCTCTCTCCTTTACGCACTGCCAGTCTCCGGTGTCACCATTATTTAGCCTTCAGGCCTCGCATTTGTCTGCTAGAAAGCATCTCAGATAAGCCACGTCAACAAATTGGAACAGGCAAGCTGCCTGGCCCTCCGGGGCGCGTGGCTCTGTGGGGACCGTGGGAGGGCAGCCCTCTCCTTTGATCATGTGGGGAAGTTTGATTCTAACAGGGCACGTGGGAATCCCAGCCCGTGGGGGTGCAGAGTGGACCTCGGAGCACAGCAGTGGAGCTGCTCTCGTTTGTACTGGTTTCAGTTTCTAATTTCAAAACCGCAAGGCTCAGAGGCCTCGGGGATTTATTTCCCATTTTGCTTCGTCTTTCCCCAAGACTTTGCCTGCATTCTTCAGTGAATTCTCACAATGGGTGGTGGAACTTCAGCACGGGAATGAAAATCATTATCCCTAAGTTCTAAACAGGAGATTTGCACTGGGGCACATTTCCGTAAATAACGGTGCCCAGCATCTGTGGCGAATAATCCCCAGCCATGACTCTCTTGCTGTTCTGACTTCGACATGTTTCCCAACCAATTTTACTAAATCATAAAAATAACATAATATTTATGAGCCTGCTTGCCTGTGCCAGGCATTCTGCAGATCACTGTGTATGTATAATCTGAATGACCATATCATGCCTATGTTGCGGGGGGTCCCCATTTCGCAGATGAGAAAAACAAGCCACAGCCCACCTGAGCCCTAGTGGGTCTCGATCCAAGCGCAAGCTCTTTACCACCCCCATGATATGGCCTCATAAAATTTAAGCAATTTGATGGGCACCACATGGGCTCTGTCACCACATCTAGCACGAAGGGAGAGCTGCAGTGATCAACCCTGTGAATTCAGGCAAAAGCGAAAGTATTGCTTTTGTAATTGGGGAAACAAGCTCTGCATGCAGCTCTGCTTTCACCGGGGAGGAGTAACCTTGAAGGAATTATTGTGAGGCCTTCGATTAGATCCTATTAGTAAATTGCAGGCATGTTTTATCCTATGTTTATGGAAAACAATTCTATATAAATGAAATTTTTGGAGTTTGAATATAGTAGAGGGTTAATTAAATTTTCTTTTTTTTTTTTTTTTGAGACGGAGTCTCGCTCTGTCGCCCAGGCTGGAGTGCAGCGGCGTAATCTCAGCTCACTGCAAGCTCTGTTTCCCGGGTTCACACCATTCTCCTGCCTCAGCCTCCCGAGTAGCTGGGACTGTAGGCACCACCACCACGCCCAGCTAGTTTTTTTTTTTTTTGTATTTTTAGTAGAGACGGGGTTTCACCACGTTAGCGAGGATGGTCTCGATCTCCTGACCTCGTGATCCGCCCACCTCGGCCTCCCAAAGTGTTGGGATTACAGGTGTGAGCCACCGCGCCTGGCCTAATTAAATAAGGAACTCTTCCCAGTTTATATTGTGGGAAATTCTAGCCTTTCTTTAACTGTATTCTCAGAATCATAACTGGAAATAGGAAACTTTATGTGGCCACAGATGTTCATTAAGAAATGCTGATTCCGGGCCGGGCGCGGTGGCTCAAGCCTGTAATCCCAGCACTTTGGGAGGCCGAGACGGGCGGATCACGAGGTCAGGAGATCGAGACCATCCTGGCTAACACGGTGAAACCCTGTCTCTACTAAAATACAAAAAATTAGCCGGGCGTGTTGGCGGGCGCCTGTAGTCCCAGCTACTCGGGAGGCTGAGGCAGGAGAATGGCGTGAACCCGGGAGGCAGAGCTTGCAGTGAGCTGAGATCAGGCCACTGCACTCCAGCCTGGGCGACAGAG
>NC_045439.1:155463205-155497134 GCF_002776525.5 Piliocolobus tephrosceles
CAAAAAAAAAAAAAAAAAAAAAAAAAAAAAAAAAAAAGAAATGCTGATTCCTTAAAGCAGACGTCTTTCCTGTTTCCCTGCCTGCCTTCGCAACTACCCAGTCAGGATAATCATCTTTGTTACCTTGCTTATGACTCATGGGGTGAGGTGGTGGATGTTTCTGGGGGTCTTTAAAATACACTCAACCCTTTGAGATCATCTTGGGACACCTCACCGTGTTTGAGGAGTACAGAGACGGTGACCCCTTGGTGCACCACCCTCCTGGAAAGCAGGGGAAGGAAGAGACGAGACAAGCAGTTCACATTTGCATCTCTGGAAAGCCCACTTGGAGTCTGGGTCAACATTGCTAATATGTATGTATGTATGTTTTTTAGACAGGGTCTCACCCTGTGAGACTAGGCTGGAGGACAGAGGTGTGGTCATGGCTTATTGCAGTGTCGACTTCTATGGGTTGAGGGGATCCTCCCACCTCTGCCTCCTGAATACCTGGGACCACAGGTGCACACCCCCATGCCCAGCCAGTTTTTGTATTTTTTGTATAAACAGAGTTTCACCACTTTGGCCAAGCTTGTCTCAAATTCTTGGGCTCAAGCGATCCATCTGCCTTGGCTTCCCAAAGTGTTGGTATTAGAGGAGTGAGCCACTGTGCCAGGCCAACATTGCTAATTTTATTTAAACTTCCCTACACGTGAGAATCTAGTTAAGATGAAGAAACCTTTTTCCTTCATCCGCTTTTCCCTTTCTCCCTTTCTTCCCTTTCTTTCTTTCCTTTCTTCCTTTCCTTTTTCTTCCTTCCTTCTCTCTCTTTCTCTCTCTCCCTTCTTTCCTTCCTTCCTCCCTTTCTTTCCTTTTTTCCCTTTTCCTTCCTTCCTTCCTCTTTTTCTTTCTCTCTTTCTTTGTCTCTCTCTGTCTCCCTTCTTTCCTTTCTTCCTCCCTCCTTTCCTTTCCTTTCCTTTCCTTTTCTTTCCTTCCTTCCTTTCATTCTTTCTTTCCTTCCTTTCTTGTCTGTCTGTCTCGGTCTATTGCCCAGGCCAGAGTACAGTGGTATGACACTGCAGCTTCTATCTCCTGGGCTGAAACAACCCTCCCACATCAGCCTCCCATGTAGCTGGGTCTACAGGCATGCATCATCATGCCTGGCTAACTGAAAAAAATTTTTTGAAAGACAAGGTCTCACTGTGTTGCCAGACTGGTCTTGAACTCCTGGCCTCAAGTGATCCTCCCACCTAGGCCTCCCAAAGCACTGGGATTACAGGTGCGAACCACGACATTCAGTCAAGATGAGGAGATCTGATGCTGTGGCCGGATACATGGAGCTCTCTAGAGAAGTTGGGGAAGAAGTAAATGAATCCTGCATGATGACTTCTCAGGGATTAATTTATAGACTTTTACATAAATACCTATAATTAAAGGTAAAACATAAACACTATGCAGAAGGTAATAGAGATGTTTGAAAGATGCAAAAACATTGGATTGAAAATGCTTTATGGCAATGTTGACATCTCAGAGAAGCTTTTCAGGATGAACAGGACTTTGTCAGATATTGTTGAAAGTATGTATGGCGTGAGAGCAGAGCTGAGAACCACATAAATGAAGACATGGAGCTGGGAATGCCGAATTATATAATTGGAACACATTGAACAGCTTTGGTTTGGTTAGTCAAATACATGTGGGAAATAGAGCTGAAATATGCCATAATGGAAAAGGCCTTAAATCCAAGGCCCCGAAGTTTGAATTTAATTGAATTCGCAATGAGAACCCATTAATAGTTTTATCTTCTTTTGTACCTTTCCCCCTTTGTTTTCAGGCGACAAGATTGCCTTATAATTTATAGAGGCTAGAGAAAACTTAACAAGCTTCAAATTTAACTCTTGATCTCCTCTATCTCTTAAAAAAACGTAATCCAACAAGATGCTTCCCCACTATTCTCTATCTCAGAAATGGCACTTCCAGCAACCCTTGTTCACCCCTTTACCTTTCCATCTGCTTCAACCCAACCTTGACTGAATCAGCAAGACCTATTTGTTACACCTGCAAAATATATCTCAGCTCTGTCCACTCTCTCACTCCTTGGATACCACTCTACCACAAAGTATCCTATTTTGAGAAAAGAATGGTAGTGGGAAGGACGTACTTATAGTTTGACCACAGATCCATCTACTTCAAAAGAGGTGAAGGGTAATCTCGTAATAGCAGAGAAGTTATAAAGTAGCTATTGCAGAGAGGACAAAGAAGCTTACAAAGAAAGGAAAAAGCGTGGGAAAAATGAATGTTTTACATGATTATTTGACTGGATTTACAGAATTTGTTCTAGTTGTTTCAAGGTAAGATTTGTATTTTTTCAATAAGGTAAGTCATTTAAAAAATTAGTCTTTGCATCCCAATGGACGGGATTTCCTAGATAGCCTTGGAATGGTTGTCGGAATAGCTAATAGCAGATATTCTAGATAGCTCTATAAAAACTCTTACAAAGAAACAATGTCAATAGATAGAGCCTGAATTTAGGTACCGTGTCCTGTGGTCTAGCATCCCGGTATCATGAGAAATCCCTGGATACCTCTGAGAATGTAGGTGATTTTGACCTTGACTCAGAAAATGACCACGGGTTCCCTCAAATTGCTTTCATTTTCAGCACTGTTTTATAGTCCCCTGAGTTGTCTAGGATTTCTGCAATCTAGTTGGCAATATTGCACATGAAAAGTGTCAGATAACTAATTTCAGAGAACGTTTAAGTGGTGTCTTTTGCGTTTTCTGTATTTCTGACCTGACATGTTTATTGCTTTGCCTGCAGTATATGTTCTGAGATGCTAGTTTTAAATATGCCAAATTATTGGATGGGAATTTCCCAATGTAAATAAAGATTTCCTTCCCAACCTCCTTCTTCCAAAACGCCTTACCTGTGTGTTTATAAATTCTTCCAAGATCTGTAGTATATGTCTCTCTATTTTGTGAACCCGGTGGCATGATATCTTTATGGTGAAAATCCAGTGCTTTATTAATAGGCTTTTGGACAAGAACTAATTTCCAGCCATAGTCAACAGATAAAAGTGATCATGACTCAGCTCTAGCTTTGTAGAAATGAAACCTTTCTTTTCCCGGTGCATGCTGTAACATAGGAACCTTCAGGAGATGCCTCTTGCCTGAGTTAACTGTCTTTTGTGATGGTGAACTATGAATATTGTGGTTTCCATGTAGCCAAATCATAACTATCCAATAAGGTAGATAATTTTTAAAAAGTCAAGTCACCTCAGACTTGATTATCAAAAAGTACTCTATTACAAATTTTAGATTGTCTATCTGAAGTAAAATTATATAAAATTATTTCCCATGTGTTAATAGAGGATTAAAAGGAAGATAGGGGAATGGGAAGCATGAAGAACAGACAGGGTCCTCCCCAACCTGGGCTTAGTTCTCATGTTGGGATGCGTGTGTCACCCTGGCCAATCACTAGGTTGGTATCTAGACAACTTGGATGCCTGAGAATTTCTGCAGTGTCTTTTTCACGTTCTACTTTTGGAGTATGAATCTGAAGAGGGCTGGCGCCCTTAATTTCGTGAGACTAATCCTCAAGTAGTTTTTGCCTCTCTTCATCTTTGGGAGAACACAAACAGACTACTTTACGTGTCCCAGGTCAGAGACTTCTCTGGATCTCTAGAAGAAAAATGGAAGGATTTTACATTGTCCTGTTCCTCAAGAGTTGTGTAGAATTAACTAATTATTTTTGTTGGTTTGTTTATTATTTCTGTTTTTTCTTCCCCTCCCCCATTCCAACCCTGGAATTTGGACAAGCGGTAATTGACAAGGAATGTGCACAATTGGTACTCAAGTGCATAGCACAGTGCCTGGCCCATAGCAGGAGCTCAGCAAATACGTGTTCCTGAGTAAGTCTAATTCTAAATTTCTCTTCACAGCAAGTGAGAAACAGATGGTGGTGGTGTGCAAGGAGTCCCCAAAGGAGTATCTCCAGCCTTTCAAGGACAAACTAGAGGAGTTCTTCCAAAAAGGTAGGAAGCTTTGTCAGCAGCACATACACGCGGCCCTGAAACATCCTTCATTCCATGAATCTTTTCTCTGAGGCCCATGGCTGCTTGCATCCTGGCTGACCACAGGCAGCTCTGGTGATTTCATTAGCCTACCTCTCCATGGTGGTTACATACTCACAGTAAAGTTGTCCTGTAGCTTTTATGTCACCTTTCAAATCCATTTTAATATTTTAAATTCTTGAATGTTACTCTGGCTTTTATAAATTCTCTGAGGACAAACTTTTTTTGTCTTTTCATGGAGCTCAAGGAATTCCTCAGCCCATGTTCACCAACAAACGACATACATGTAAGGCAGATGCACTTATGCGTTTCACATTTGTGGTCAACCTGGACAGGTGGGCGGTGATCACCCTCCTGGTTTTATGAGGTAGCAACTTGGAAACTTGTGTTATATTTTCCATTCCTTTTCAGATAGGAAAATTAGGGCCAAATGAATGTCACCCATCAATCACTTGCTACCTATCAGCCCTCTGGGGTTGATCAGTGGAAGTGATATGCATGAGACTCCACACTTTCTTTGAAGTCTTAACAGATTTGCTTCCTTTACAGTTTTGGCATGAGTAGGGAACTTCTGTTGATCAGGGTTAGTGAACATGGAAGTAGCACATCTTTTAGATAATTCCTGTTCTAGATGTAAAACAAAAATAAGTGTGGGCTTGTTGAAGACAGCTTATTTCCTTGCTGGAAAGCTAGAGGAAACACACATAGGAGCCTTTGAGGATATCTCAACATGCTCTTTCTATTACTGAGTAAGGCCACATGTTACCACACCATCAACAAAAGACTGTGAAGCAGGGTGAATGCATAAAGTGTGGCCAGACCAGCTTGAGAATCAGCAGGGAAATGCTCAGTCTGTGAGTCAGAGGAACTCCATTCCAGCTGCTGCTCCGCTGGTGCAGAGACCATTGCTCCCTTGTCCATGATGAAAGGTTGTCTGTATTGAAGTAGGAGAAGGCAGATTTCTCTCTCAGCCATTACAGAACCTCATATATGATGGAAGAAATGTTGTCAGGCAAAGAACCATCTTGAGAGCAAAGATACCAATACTTGTGTGCTGTGTGACTATAGGAGATGGGTTTTATAAGTGACTTATCAAAAAATGCATTGCTATGTAATTATACTGTGTAAATATAACCTAAGTAGCCTGAAGAAAAGCATGAGATACTTCCTTTTGCTGACCCCAGTTAATAGTGTCTGCTGTTTACATATGTAGAATTAACTTGAAATGAGGCTCATGTGTACTTGGATTCCATCTTTATTTGTAATTGCTATTCTATTTCTAGAAAATTTTGCCATATGTATGTCAGGGTACTATCTGCCTGCATGCTGTAATGCCCTTAGAATCCTGCCTCTGCAAAGCAGCTAGCTTATATCGTGTATTTTATTTTTTTTTGTTGAAAAGACATAAATATGATTAGATTTAAAACCTTGAGAATCTTTGGTACCTTGGAAAAGGAATTTGCAAATCCCCATTTGGGATAATGTGTTAGCCTCTTCTCTACTAGGGCTCCCAGGACAATTCTAGTCTCTTCAGAGAAAGGGAATTTATATGAGGGAAACTGGATCTTACATCAGGGAAGTACGGGTATGGCCATAGTAAGCTGTTCTAAGAAAGTCCTAGAACAGTGGTTCTCAACTCCCTTGCGTACTAGAATCACTTGGGAGATTTTTAAAAATCTTGATACCCAGGCCCAACTCTAGACCCATCATCAGCATCTCTCAGGGTGGGACCAGGCATCAGATTTTCTTTTTTTTTTTTTTTAACTCTCCAGGTAATTCCAATGTGGAACCCAGATTGACAGCCAATACTGTCTAGCTTACTTCACCTTTTAATGTGTATTCAAAGATTTATTCTGAGCCTGCCATATGTTAGGCTCTATGATAGAGACCGAGAGTACTAAGATTAATTGTATACCCCTACACCCTGTCCCGGAGTATCTTAGTGGGAAAAGATCTATAGTTGAATACAATCAGCTCCTTTTCTTTTCTTTTTCTTTTTTTTTTTTTTTTTTTTTGAGATGGAGTTTTGCTCTTATTGACCAGGCTGGAGTACAATGGCGCGATCTCGGCTCACTGCAACCTCCTCCTCCAGGGTTCAAGCGATTCTCCTGCCTCAGCCTGCCGAGTAGCTGGGATTACAGGGTGCCCACCACCACGCCGGCTAATTTTTGTATTTTTAGTAGAGATGGAGTTTCACTATGTTGGCCAGGCTGGTCTTGAACTCCTGACCTCAGACAGTCCTCCTGCCTTGGCCTCCCAAAGTGCTGGGATAACAGGCGTGAGCCACCGAATCCGGCCAGTCATCTCCTCTTTAACCAACAGATGAGGTAAAAGTGACATTAGAAATAACATCAAATCATGCTTAAAACAAAACCACCCAAAACAAGACATAAATTGAATGTGAAGGAAACATTACCATTCTATTTAAAAATTTAAGAATATAAAAATATATATACTATTGTAGAAATCTTAAACATTCCCAGTATTGTATGGTAGAAAAGTCTACTGTTGAAATAGCTTGTTATGATTATTTCATTACTTAACTCATTTTGTCAAAAAAACAGTCTAGGTTTGTGCTGTTCGATGTGGCAGACACTAGCCACATGTGGCTTTTGAGCAGCTGAAATGTGGCTAATCCAGACTGAGATGTCTTATAAGGGTAAAACACACATGGGGTTTTGAAGACTCAGCAGAAAAAAACGTGTAAAATATTTTATTGATTTTTTTATACTGATTGCATTGTAAACTGGTAACATTTTAGATATGTTAAATAAATAAAACATGATTATTCATTTATAGGTAAGTTAATAAATATGTTAATAACCTGACAAAATATATTAGCTAAATTATATTTCTTCTACTTTTTTAGCGTGGCTACTAGAAAATCTAAATTATATTTGTGGTTCACATTATATTTCTACCAGAAGGTGCTAGTCTGGAGGCATGTTCCATAGGCTTTCCTCAGCTCATTCCTACACTGTCTTCTCATTTTCACTCTACCTTCTCAGCTTGAATCCTAAGTTACTGGAATGCAGAATTTCACAAGCTAACCCCCTGTCCACTCTGGGCCTGGCCCTTGTTTGGCTCTCAAGTGGGGCTACTTAACCGAAGGAGGTAACAGCATGCTACTTGATCAGGCTATTACCTCTGCGGTTCTGAAATGTATGGTTTAGGATCTGTGGTTAAGAAATACATTATAGTTCACAGCAATGTATGTATGCTATGCTGTGATGTAGGGGCTGGGTTTTTGCCAAATTGCAATATATACAAATGGAATATCTCCTCGCTGCTGTTTGGAGTTCCAAATAGTAGTTCCTTTATTACATAGATATTTCACTGATTCATAGAAAATGTAGGATTTTCCATTTGCCACAAATATGATAATCAAATTTCTATGACAGTTGTCATACAGTTTAAGTATAGTATTTCATCTAATATGCTATTTATTGTCAGAAATACCATTATTCCATGTACTACTAAGAAAAATTGCTGCCATAAGCCACAGCATATAGACTCTTAAGATGTACCCAAATATCAGAGGCTCTAAAATATGAAAATTCTATCAATTTTGGAGTTGGTGTAATGTGGTACTGTAATTAGGCATATAGAATCAGAAAGGAAGAATGCCCAACACTTTTAGGTAAGACTTTCAGCAAAGGAGATAATTTTGTTCAGACTTGAAAAAGAGCAAAATAATAATGATGACAATGATAACATTTACTGAGTGCCTCTATCTGCTAGATACCATGGGGAACAAATCGCCTTTTTACTTAGTCACCATGACAGTCCTTTGAAGTGAGTACTATTACCGCCCTGCTATACAGATGAGGAAATTGAGGATTAGAAATTCTCAGCAGACAGGCTACAAAGGGCATTCCAGGCAGAGGAAAACACTGCAAGTCTCAGAAGGATGAAAGACATGATGTGTTTGGAAAATGGCAAGCGACTTGGTGTGGCTAGATCACAAGGCATATGAGAAGAACCCAAGACCAAAAAAGAGATAAGAGTCACAATATGACTTGCTAAAGAATCTGAACTTTATCTGACAGGCAGCAGATAATATTGGAAAATAATGTGTACAGGAGTGACATGATGATGTTGGATTTGTTTGTATTTGTTTTGGTGTGTGCAGTTTTTTTGTGGGGGTATATCACTTTGCTTTTTGTTGTTGCTGAGAAATATAACTAACAGTAATATGCAAAAAGGTTGAACAAGTAACAGACTAATGCCATTGCAAAAGCAATGGCAAAGCCAAGGTAGGAGGATCACTTGAGGCCAGGAGTTTGAAACCAGCCTGGGCAACAAAGTGAGACCCCATCTATACAAAAAAGTGAGACCCCGTCTCTACAAAGATTAGTTGGAAGTGGTGGCACCTGTAGCCTCAGCTACTTGGGAGGCTAAGGTGGGATGATTGCTTGAGCCCAAGAGTTCAAGGCTACAGTGACTACGATTACACTACTGTGCTCCAGCCTTAGCAAGAGAGCAAGACGCTGTCTCTAAAACAAAACAAAGCAATGACAGTAAAAATAAGAAGGAAAAGACATAATTGTAAACAGTAAAGGGCTGTTTTAGGCATTACAGGACAGGATAATAAATTGGATGTACAAAATGAAACAGAGGAGAATAGGGTAACTCCTTTTTCTTGCTTGGATAACTGGCTGGATACTGATAAGGAAGACTAGATTTGAGATGGAAGACAGTGAGGTCAACATTAGACGTGTTAACTTTGTACATATGAGACACGCAGGTAGAGATGCTGGGCTCATGGGAGAGAGCTAGATGAGACTCTAAAGGTAGCAGTTCAAGTCATAGGAATGAATGAGATAGCCCGAAGAGAAGGGTGTAGAATGAGACGATACGTGAAGTATCAGAGTATCTGAGCACAGGGTGTTATATAATAAATGTAACTGAGAAAAGATACTTCTGTACTTCCATAGCACAGCTTATACAGAGCATTTTGCAAGGAAGCTAATTCTCTATTAGGAGTCTTATCACTCATAAAGTTTTAAGCAATTGTGTTCTTTATGCCTGAGAAGTCACATGCATTGTGACTCAGGATTATTTTTACATCAGCTGCAATTCAGCTCTAAGAATCATGATGATTTAATTTTTCTTCTGTAAATCACATCCTGTTGCCACACTCAAATGGAGATGATGCATTTATCCTTATGTCTTTTATCATTCTTCCCTTCTCAGAATGCCCTTATATAGTGTTATTTGACAAAACTGTGGTACTTTTTCTTAATGAATTTCATTTTCTGAGAATTGAGTGTAATTTTAATGGTACCACTTGGTGGGGTTGCAAACTCCATGATATCCATGCCTTTTTTCTTATGTGTCTTTTTTCTTTTCCACACTAGGCTCTTGTTGAAGTTGGTTTATGGCTCAGAATAACCTTGTGCAGGCATTTTGTGAGCTCCTGCTTTCCCACCCTCAGATCAAACGTGGTCATAATGATATGGCCTTCAAAAATGTGATGCTCACATTAAAAGTCCCCATAAACATGGCAGGGATCCTATAATTAAAAGAAGGCGCAGAGCAACTGATTAGATCCCAGGTATAGATCTTGTAGGTGGTCTTTTCATGCTGTTAAATTGGTCATTTGTATTTATAGCTTTGGCAGGGAGGGCTGGAACCTAAACTGGCTCTAATCCCAGCACTCTCCCACATTTGGCCTTATCTCATTCTCCATTAATTTCACTTGGCATCCATGAATGGAGCCAAATTCTAAATGATTCTGCCTGAACCATTCTAGCCCCAGTCTGTGAAACTATTTTGTGAGTTTCTTTGACCAACTGAGGTTAGAGATATTCTTTTTTGTTTGTTTGTTTGTTTGTTTGTTTGAGACGGAGTCTCGCTCTGTCGCCCAGGCTGGAGTGCAGTGGCACGATCTCAGCTCACTGCAAGCTCCACCTCCCGGGTTCCCGCCATTCTCCTGCCTCAGCCTCCCGAGTAGCTGGGGCTACAGGCACCGCCACCTCGCCCGGCTAGATTAGAGATATTCTTAATATCAAAAATTGTTTTAGTTTACCTGTGTAACAAACCTTCACATGTACCCCCAAACCTAAAGTAAAAGTTAAAAAAAAAACTGTTTTCTAGTAAAAAATAGATAAATTTACCAGACTTAAATAAACAAAAGCAGTAATTCTGATTTTCTACATTGAATGCAAAAGGAATTATGTAAACAGATGAATATTCCATGACAGTTGGGACTGTGTCTGTTTTGTCCTGTTCACTTACTTGTCCCAACATAATATAGGCTCAGCCTGTCCCATGATAGGTGTTAATAAGTATTTGTTGAATTTATGAACAAACAACTTAAATTGTGTAAAGTACCTGGAGGCTACTTTTTCCCCCTCCTTGGGTTTTCTGTTTGAATCCTTTCAGAATTGCCGAATCGTCCCAGAATCTGGAGAGGTACATTTTTGGTCAATAACACATTTCTGTGATCAGATCTCCTGGATATAGAATCATCTTTCTATGTTGGGCATATGCATATAATCTATTCTTAGTAAATATTTTGGTCAGATTAGATTGACAAAGGCCATACTTAAATCTCTAAGTTGCAAAATAAGTGCAGGTTATTATGTAATTTCTTCACTTCAACCCCCAGACATGTAGAAACAAAACTATCTGAATCACCATATTCAACCACTAAGGTTACAGAGATCAGGAAAGGTCAGTAATCTGAACAGTGTAAGCTGTGAGGGAAATAATTTTGCCATTCTTTACAAAGCTTGTGGAAAGAAGAAATATGGCTGGAGAACATGCATTCTGCATGAGCCAAAATGGGTTCTTGTATACCCCACTGCTACTCAAGAAAATACCAACAGTCGTGGTTCCAAAGATCGTCAGATGGCCAAGAATTAAGATAATCTCTTGTGACTTCCGGATCACTTAAGTAACAGAGCAGTAATCCATGGAAGATGAAGAAAGCTATTTGGCTAGGTGTGGTGGCTCAGGCCTGTAATCCCTGCACTTTGAGAGGCCAAGGCAGGCGGATCACCTGAGGTCAGGAGTTCAAAACCAGCCTGGCCAACAAGACGAAACCCCATCTCTACTAAAAATACAAAACTCAGCCGGGCATAGTGGTGTGCACCTGTAATCCCAGCTGCTCTGGAGGCTGAGACAGGAAAATTGCTTGAACCCGGGAAGCAGAAGTTACAGTGAGCCAGGATCATACCACTGCACTCCAGCCTGGGCCATAGAGTGAGACTCCAAAAAAAAAAAAGCTATTTTATCAGAGATCCATTAAGTGGGCTTTTATCTAAAAGGGCTAGAGGGGATTTTTTTTTTTCCAGAAATTCCTACAAAGAGCTTACGGTTTCCCCCTGAAGTCCGTTTCTAATGACCATCCAGTAATGGAGTTGTTAAATTATGGTATTTCCATACAATGGAATGCTAAGCATCTGTTTAAAAAAAAGAAAAAGTCTGTATGTATTGACCTGGAAGGATCCCTAATGTCTATGTTTAAGTGGATAAAAGCAAGGGGCAGAAGAGTAGTTATGTTATTATTAGGTATATTATTTATCATTCAGATAAAAGATGAAGCAAAAAATGAATGCTACCTAACAGTGAGAACAAATAAGATCTAACCTAAGACTGACCGGGCGCGGTGGCTCACGCATGTAATCCCAGCACTTTGAGAGGCTGAGGCAGGCGGATCACGAGGTCAGGAGATCGAGACCATCCTGGCTAACACGGTGAAACCCCGTGTCTACTAAAAATAAAATCTAAAAACAATTAGCTGGACGTGGTGGCAAGCGCCTGTAGTCCCGGCTACTTGGGAGGCTGAGGCAGGAGAATGGTGTGAACCTGGGAGGCAGAGCTTGCAGTGAGCTGAGATCGCACCACTGCACTCCAGCCTAGGCAACAGAGCAAGACTCTGTCTAAAAAAAAAAACTAACCTAAGATGGATATTCAGCTGGTCCTCACCATAACACCCATACAGGTTGCCTGTTCTGTTAGTTAATACCTAAGTTATTAGTAAATATTTAGACTGTTACCCCTAAAACTAATCAAACAGGTTCATTGCTGCAGCAGGTAGAAAATAGGCAGATGAGGTTCATAGGTGTATGCAGATTTTTCATAAATTTGGGGGTTTTAACCAATGAATACCTCTTAAATATTAAACAAAAATTTTTTTTGAACAAGTAACTTTCAGTACTTTGCACTTCACATTTTTCCTCCAAGATTCTGCTTCCTGTTCATTGCTTCCCCATTATTATACCAACTGGGGTCCCTTAGCCACCGGAACCTAGAATTGGAAACCAAATGTCTTACTCACAGCCTCATTACTTTCCTTGGGTGCTGGACCGGACAACTGAAAAGGAAATCTGAAGGTCCGTTATGGAGCCAGATCTATGAGCTAGTACCTTGGTTTCTTCCCTGTGGCTCCCTTCTTTAACATCGCTCTGGATAGCACTATCCAGTGGAATCCTCCCAGTCAATGAGAAAATGCATGGAAATGTTTAAAGGCATTGAGAGCTCAAGACAGTCCAGTCACACACACACACACACACACACACGGATACACATGAATCTGCTGGAGCCCCTCAGTTCTTTCTCCTTGACTTGGATTGACTTCACTTATTTTGCTCATGGTTCCATCATCACTTTAGTTTCAGGCATCACACTTTGGTGATGTTATTATTAGGTATGAAACATGAACCCTAATTCACATTATGGTCAAGAAGTGGTCAAGAAGAGGCCTCTAGTATGTAGGGTGTTTTACCTATTCCTCATCTTTTTTTTCTTATTGCTGTAATCCTGTTCTTTGTTTCATTTGGGATCTTGATTACACGGGTGCTTCAATGTACACTTTTATGAATATACCAAAGTGAGAGAGTAAAGATCTTCTCTCATATTACCCTGACACAGACCATCCTTTAAACCTAATCACAAACATAGAAACAAATATCAGTCATTTATATCTTGGGATCATTGTCAGGATCTGACCTCTTCCATGGGTATTTGCATTTTAGGCCTTAACTCTATTCTTAAAATTATTTTTAAGAGTTTGTCTCCTGTTTTTCTGGAACTCCTGACCTCAAGTGATCCATCCGCCCCAGCCTCCCAAAGTGCTGGGATTACAGGTGTGAGCCACTGCGCCCAGCCTTGTCTCCTGTTTTTAAACGCTGTGTTAGAACGACATGCAAGTGAAGAGAGATGGTAGTGGTTGTGTTTGGAGATAAGATACTATTTGTCAAATAAGTATCATTAACTCTTACAGGGTTTTTCCTAGAGCAGCAGCAGATATTTACACACACACACACACACACACACACATACACACCTACATCTTTCCAACCTTATGGAACCAGATTATTTGCTTGCTTTGGTAGAACAGGGGACTGTACCTTAAACTGATTTTTACGACTCCGAGTAAGGCCCTTACCCGTGTAAGAATTAAAGTGTTACTAAGGACAACCTCATGGTGGTGTTCTTGGGTAATCTCTTCATTTCCCTTTCATCATGGCAGGATCCAAGATAGTCTGATGAGACTCTGGAGCTGCAGTTGCATTAGCCTCTTTCTGATGACTGGAAATGTCCCCAGGTAGAAGGAGGGGATGGAGCCAAGTCAGTCAGGCTCTTTCTTTCTATGTACAGACCTTGTTGTCCACTTGTAAATTCACCCTTTTCACATTTCATTAGTTTGTTTTGGAAGAACTGGGAGGAGACTAAGTTGTGTTTCCCCCAAAGAAGAGTTTTAGTAACCTCTGAAGTCTTAGTCATGATACTGAGCCATGTTCTGATTATCTCTTACTGTCGTGACTACATATATATGTTTTGCTTTAAAAAGGGTTTTTAAATATAAATATCTGTTTTATTTTCTTTAAGCAATACTTTTTCCTTTTTTAAAAAATTTACTTTAAATTCTGGGATACATATGCAGAATGTGCAGGTTTGTTACATAGGGATCCGTGTGCCGTGGTGGTTTGCTGCACCTATCAACCCGTCATCTAGGTTTCAAGCCCTGCATGCTTTAGGTATTTGTCCTAATGCTCTCCCTCCCCTTGCCCCCCACCCCCCAACAGGCCTCAATGTGTGATGTTCCCCTCCCTGTGTCCATGTGTTGTCATTGTTCAACTCCCACTTACGGGTGAGAACATGCAGTGTTTGGTTTTCTGTTCCTGTGTTAGTTTGCTGAGGATGATGGTTTCCAGCTTCATCCATGTCCCTGCCAAGGACATGAACTCATGCTTGTTTTTGGCTGCATACGATTCCATGGTGAATATGTGCCACATTTTCTTTATCCAGTCTGTCATCAGTGGGCATTTGGGTTGGTTCCAAGTCTTTGCTATTGTAAATAGTGCTGCAGTAAACATATGTGTGCATGCGTCTTTATAGCAGAATGATTTATAATCCTTTGGGTGTATACTTAATAATGGGATTGCTGGGTCAAATGGTATTTCTGGTTCTAGATCCTTGAGGAATTGCCACTGTCTTCCACAATGGTTGAACTAATTTACATTCCCACCAACAGTGTAAAAGTGTTCCTATTTCTCCACATCCCCACCAGCACCTATTTTTTCTTGACTTTTTAATCGCCATTCTGACTAGTGGGAGATGGTATCTCATTGTGGTTTTGATTTGCATTTCTCTAATGATCAGTGATGTTGACCTTGTTTTCATGTTTGCTGGTCACATAAATGTCTTCTTTTGAGAATTGCCTGTTCATCTCCTTTGCCCACTTTTTGATGGTGTTGTTTGTTTCTTGTAAATTTGTTTAAGTTCCTTGTAGATTCTGGATACTAGGCCTCTGTCATATGGGTAGATTGCAAAAATTTTCTCCCATTCTGTAGGTTGCCTGTTCACTCCGATACTAGTTTCTTTTGTTGTGCAGAAGCTGTTTAATTAGATTAAGCAATACTTTTTTCTACATACATACAACTTTTGTTATTTTAGTAAGAATACTTAGCGTGAATTCTACCATGTTAACAAATTCTTAAGTGTGCAATACAGTCTTCGTAACGATAGGCACAATAAAATGTTGTGTTTTTAAGTGTTCTGAATATAGGGAGAGAGCTTTGTGCTTGAAGGCAGAAGACCTAGGTTTGAACACTGGGTTCATCACTTAACCTTTCTGTGTGATTTTGCAAAGGATTTTAAGTTCTGGGGGCCTTTTTTTTCTTGTCTGTAAAATGGGAATAGTAATAAATACCTAGTACACGGTGTCATTATGAAGATGAAATTAGATAACATAGGACACCACCATATAAACTATAAAGCTTTAATAAATGCAATATGTTTTGTTTAAGGCATTCTTATCCCACTTTGACTCTCTGTGAGAAACACCCATATACTGAACATTTTCCTCCTGAATTTTTAGTTCTGGTGTGTGGAGGGGAGGACTGGGGAGCATACTACTCGACTTGAACAGGTGTGTAGCACTTCATTTAATTTTGCAGCAATCCTTTGAAACTGATTTTGTTTCATTCCTAACTTTCCAGATAAGAAAACTGAATCTGAGGGACGTGGTGACTTACTCAAGGTCAGGGTGAGCTCAGTCCCAGTGTCATTACTGTGCCCTGCTGCTGACTTAGAGAACCACGTAGTTTATCTGAGTCCCAGGACCCAGTGGGTATATAGAAATAAGCATTTTTGTTTCACCATCTAAAGAAAAGTATCAAAATAGCAGATTTGCCTTAACCTTGGGTAATAGCTTAACCTCAAAGATTCCTTTTCTGAGGTCTTAGTAGAGGTCCTCTTTTACCTTTCCCAACAATAACAACAAAGTTCCCATTGTAATTAGTAAAGCATTGCAGTGACAAGCATTTAAGTATTTTATGGAATCAGTATTGAGCTCTGCATCTTGCATAATGGTTGTTCTCATGATAAATTGCTTCACGTAATTGTTGGCCTAGCCACCACTTTCTCTTTGGGTTCTTGACAGCTATGGCAAGGTTTTCATCAGTGATTGATCAAAGGTGCTATCACATGACTTCTCTTTAATTTATACAGTTACTATCTTCTTCATAATGGAAGAGCTTAACACCTGTATTGCCTTCTGGGAGTTATTTTGCATAATACCTGTTACATAATACATAGTTTTGTAGACAATGTCCAGTTTTGGAAAGATCTTTTCGTTCTTTCAAATAATACAGGTCTGTTTCTTCTGCTGAATTCATTTGGCCTTAAATGAATTGTGGCAGCTCTAGTAGGAACCCAGGACTAATGTATGTGGAGCAGTTAACACAGAACCTGGCACTATGTGTATCAGCCGCTGCTGCTGTTAATGTCATTTTGTCAAACCTTATCAGATGCTTCAGATAGTGGGTCTCAGAAAAGTTAACCACCGAAGTTTTACTTACCCAGTGGTGCAAATAGCAGTGGTTCCAAGTTCAAGCGGCAAATAATTATTTACTACAGAGGACGGCCATAACTTTTAGAAGGAAAAGTTATGTGCATCTTTTTCATCTCCTCTAAAAATAAGCCAAAAGCAATGAATATAAGCTGGATTTCTTTAAGACCTGACACTTTCTTTTTGTTATAAATATAATTTGAAGATAATCATGTATATAATTAGACTAAAAGGTAAGTAGAATTAGCATAAGATTAAAAGATACCAGATATGCATGGAAGTTTTATATGGGATTATATTTTTCACAATTAAAGTATTTTAAATATTTTAAAGTATAATTATAATTTCTATAGTTACATCTAGATGATATAAGGGATGTATATAATTCCATTTAAGAGGGCGGGTCTGATAGATCACACTTCATGGCTACCAAAATCAACAATATTACCACCTAGTGGCTGCTGAATTGAACTGCAAACACATGATCCTTGGGATCCACAAAGACCCTGTCTCAGTAGCTAAAAATAATGGAAAATGATAGTAAACGCCACTATAATTAACAACTTTAATGGGCCTTGATAACTGTTAATCACCGTAACACCCCAACTCTGCTTTCAAACAGATTGGGAGAATAATGAGAATTTGCTTTTCCATTTATTGAGAAACTGAGCCTTTAAAAAGTTGTAAGCTGAGGCTAGAGAATGTGATTATTTAATTCCTTAATCCTTTTATTAATCTTCTGAATTGAGAAATAGATATACCTTTCCCTCCCAGTTTTTTTATTTGAATTTTGATTTATTTATAGCATTTTTCAGTGAAAATTTAAAATGTGTGTTTGAGTAGATCAGAACTGTTTTAAACAGAGATAAACTGGTTTTCTCGTTATAGGAAATATGCAACGTTAGTTCATGTGCTTTTATAAATTTAGCAAAACCTGAGTGCTCAATTTCTAGAAGTGAGATGCCAGTCCTGATAGCTCATCTTTACTCCATCTCAGAGACAGGCATCAAGACCTTTGCTATTTACTACTTTCCCTTTCATCTTAGCATCCACCAACTTGTTGACATTCAAATTATTCATTGAAATAACCAAACCATCTGCCCACTGAGCTCATTGCACCATCCTATTTCCTTGCTGAAATAAATAAAATGTGGCGTGAGTCATTGTAATATAGTAATATAGTAATTCTAGGGGAGTATAATATATTCAAGTAGGTAATGTAGAAAGCCACTAAAAAGTCTATTTGAAATTGCTCTTCTTCCCAGGAGGGCACTGTTCTCTCTTTAATACATTCCCTTTGGCTTCATGATTCTAGGATTAAGCCTAATTGCTAACATAATATATGTGCGTGATCGTTGCTTTCTTTAACTTAAGCTTCCTCTGGCATTGGTTTCTAGCTTGTAGTCATGACTGTGGCATTAATTGTAATTGGTCTGAGCTTCATGTGAAATAGGTTCCAGCGTGTTGACAGCAATTAATGGAGCTCCATAGTCCTGGGTAAGATTCAAGGGGTGGGTTTTGCATCTCTTTCAAATTGTTTTCTCATTGTTTCTGTTGTAGTCTCCTGGGAGACTATAATAAACAGAGCCTGGCTTTAGAATTGCACAAACCTGAGTTCAAATCTCTCCCCTACCTTCCTTTCTTTCTTTCTTTTCTTTTTCTTTTCTTTCTTTTTCTTTTTGAGACAGTTTTCGCTCTAGTTGCCCAGGCTGGAGTGCAATGGCGTGATCTCAGCTCACCACAACCTCCGCTTCCTGAGTTCAAGGGATTCTCCTGCCTCAGCCCCCCAAGTAGCTGGGATTACAGGCATGTGCCACCACACCTGGCTAATTTTTTGTATTTTTAGTAGAGCTGGGGTTTCTCCATGTTGGCCAGAATGGTCCTGATCTCCTGACTCGGCCTCTCAAAGTGCTAGGATTACAGGCGCGAGCCACCATGCCCAGCCCTCTCCCTTACCTTTCTGAGCTTGGGAAACTTACTTCCTCAAAAAAAAAAAAAAAAGCTGAGGTTCCCTCATCTCAAAGAGAGAGGTAGTAATACTACCACTATAAGGTTATTGTGGTCATGAAACTGGCTAAAAAATGTCAGCCAGTTGACTATGGGTCTTTCTTTCATACTGGAACAGATAAACTTCTACAAATTGTTATGTATTATTAGTTTAGGGCTTTCTACATTCTAGGCACTGTGCTGCATGTTATGAATGCAATGATGAGCAAAATGAACACAGTCTTTGCCTCTGGAACTTATATTTGCCAGTGGATATTTGATAATTATAGCCAGTTGGCAATAGGAATCCAGGTGCATAACCACCTCAAAACTTAGTAGGCTAAAACAGTGTCTGCCTGTCTCTCACAGTTGAGTGAGTTGACTAGATTTAACTGGCTGGTTCTTGCTTCAGGTCTCCTGTGAAGTTGGATTTAGATTATGGCTGGCATTGAAATCATCTGTTGGCTGCAGCTTCCCGGCTCAGGTGGATGGAGGGTGGGGCTTGGCTGGGCATCTCTGAGAGCCCACGCTGTCACTCCACATGGCTTGCACTTTCTCATAGCATGGTGGTCTCACGGTAGTTAGCCTTCTTACATAGTTACTGGCTTTTTCCTGAGCACATGTTCCAAGGAAAAGAAATTAGAAATTGCCTATCCTCTCAAACACTGGGAATGAAACATCACGTCACTGTTGCTCAGAGAAGTCACAGTCCAGCCCGGTTTTAACGGAGTGAAGCAATAGACACCACCTCTCAACTAGAGAACAGCACAAACATGCAGGGAAGGAAAAAGCTGATGATGGACATCTCGGAGACGAGCTACCACGGTGTCTAATTGATTGTTCCTCAGATTTGTGTCTCTTGATATCTGGACTCTTAACTAGTAGGCTCTGGCTTTTACTTGACTTAGTCCATCAAGATTTATAAAACTGACCATTTGTGCTTGCCCTAGGAAAATGGATTGGTATAATCTTTAAGCATCAGATAAATAGCAAAACACAAATCTCTTCTGGTTCTCATAACTCCTCCAGGATGGATGATATTTCCAGGAAACAGGATTTTCATTCTCCTTAATCACGCTCTGTGTTACTACACAGAAGGAAATATACAGCTTCATAAATAGTAGCCTCACGAACCCCCTTCCACATGTTACACGCCTAGTGTAGCACACAAGAACCATCACCTCAGCCAGAATGTATTTCCTAGGACTTTAATATAAAGTCCAATTTGCTGCAGTTTTCTACTCCGCTTCTTCTGAGATGGAGCGATGAAATGTGTAGAAATAGTTAAAAGCCATTTCTAAATCACATTGAAAATAATTTTTTTCAATTACTTTATCTACCAATGTTAT
This sequence comes from Piliocolobus tephrosceles, assembly GCF_002776525.5. Classification (NCBI taxonomy): domain Eukaryota; kingdom Metazoa; phylum Chordata; class Mammalia; order Primates; family Cercopithecidae; genus Piliocolobus; species Piliocolobus tephrosceles. The sequence continues at coordinate 155,482,888 of NC_045439.1, forward strand.
GTTCCCAAAAATATAGATAAGAAACCAGAATCTGGAATTTATATTAAAGTTCATGAGTTTTGATTACATGTCCCAGGTGGATCAATTTGAAATACAAGCCTTACTTCAATGAAATGATTCCCTTGGATCTATGAGACTTCTCCAGGGACACACAGCATATACTCTGAGATTAAAACACTATGTGTTTGTCTCTCTGTATTTCTCAAACATATTAAATGGACAACATCCAAGAGGCATCTAAGAAGGAATAAGCTAGAAAAGTAGCCTGTATTGTTTCCCACGAACTGTGATGCTCCAAGCCAAGATCAATGAGCTGTCAGAAAAAGTGGGGGAGAAGTTCCAAGCAAAAATATCTAAAGCAATAGCCAAGGGGATAAAGAAACCACTGGCTGGATAAATGGTGATAAATGCTGGTGGTTTGTTTGTTTTTAAATTTTGTTTCTGCATGTAAGTCCCTCTTTCTGTGTAATACAAACTTTTGTACTGTGTGACACTCCTGTGTCCATCTTCCAAAGACTGGGGAGGGTGGAATGAGCCATTATCTGTTCTTCTTTAAACAACTCTTTCTCCCACTGTTTAGAATTGAACCAGTGTGTGCACGTTTTCTTTTCGGTATTTCAGTTGTCCACAGTTACAGTCCACTCAGTGTTCTGTACGAATGGGGCATGGTGACCCACTGGCACAGCTTTCTGTCATGTTTGTACCGTTTCCATACCCTCCCCTCCCTCCTGGACACCTGCGCTAATCATCCGAGGACCACCTCCTGCCCACACGACTGCCTTTCCCTGGGATCTTCGCCTCCTTGGCGCCGAACGAAACAGCCAAGCTTCTGAGATCCCTGGAACTTGCCTGTGTGTGGAATCCCACACGCTCTAAAATGCCTTTCACACAGCTACTCTGTTTTTGAAGCAAAGCGGTTTTAGTCATTTGTACGCAGTTATGTGCAGAGATGAGAGGTTTTAGCCGTGCTGTTAGGTCTTCGGTAGTATCTTGACCGTGCTGATACCAGGTGATTACAATCTTCTGGTAGTGAAATGGGAAAATAGAGCTGCCTGGAGCTAGATATTCAAATAGTATCATAGCATGGCTCGTCCTGAGAATATGATCATCCTGGAAGTGACTTAGTCCTCACTCCTGTCCAGAAGAAAAGCCATTTCTTCCCCCAGCTTCCTCTGCCCTCTCACCACCACAGCCCCTTCGGTCTGGTTAAATCTGAGCCACACAGATGCTCACTAAGGGCTAAAACACAGCAGTGGCAAGAGGAGGCCAAGTTAATGGGTGAACGGCACCCTAGACTGGGAGCGCCGAGTTTCGCCCACAGACCTCAAGCTGCCCCCACCCCATTCCGCTTTGGATTTCAGGGCTGCAGTTCTGCTCCCAGGCAGGATTCATTCTTCTTAGTTTCTCATGTGGCTAATATGTGGCTCTGCAAATGCTACAGGGAAAAATCGGAAATTGGTCTTACTGACTTAGCAACGTAGGTCTCCCTCCCGTTAAGTATACAGTTCTTCAGTGTTCCTATCGTTAGTTCTGGATAATTATGAGCAAATTAACAAGGATTTTTAAAATTGTTGTTTTCCACTTCGTGACTGAGCTGCTGCCATCAGCACCACACCTGTGAGCTAAGCAGTAGGGCAGCTGATTTTTTTTAAACCTAATCTTATTTTGAGGAGAAATAGGCTCTCCAGAGTCTTCTCTCTCAGTCCTACTTCCAGGACACTGAGGGGTGCGAGCCGTTACTGATCTCCACAGCCTGCCAAGAGTATCAGTGAGAAGTCTGAGTCTCCTGTCTCAAGACGCCAAGCTTCTGATGTAGGCAAATAAAAGAAACTATGCTTGGCGTAGCTCATCATCATTAACAACCATAAGCATTTCCCGGCTAATGGCTCTTCACATGTAAAGAGTCCTGCTGTGGAACCCAGGGGCTTCAAGTCCCTTGTGCTCAAGTTGTTTACAGTCCGGTCTACGAGACAAAGAGAACACTATCATGGGAACCAGTGTAGCAAATGCCAAGCATCCAGTGAAGTCCAAAAGGGCTAGAAGTTCACCTGAACACAATTGTCCTCGCTGCCAAGGCCTGGAGGTTGGGTTGGTGCTGATGCTCCCTGGTTGAGGCTTTTATTTTTTTTTTAATTTTATTTAGACGGAGTCTGGCTCTGTCACCCAGGCTGGAGTACAGTGGCACGATCTCCGCTCACTGCAAGCTCTACCTCCCAGGTTCACGCCATTCTCCTGCCTCAGCCTCCCAAGTAGCTGGGACTGCAGGTGCCCGCCACTGTGCCCAGCTAATTTTTTGTATTTTTAGTAGAGACGGGATTTCACCACATTAGCCAGGATGGTCTTGGTCTCCCGACCTCATGATCCGCCCACCTCGGCCTCGCAAAGTGCTGGGATTACAGGTGTGAGCCACCACGCCTGGCTTATTGAGACTTTTATGTGAGTGGCTCAAAATGTCCTGTCCTCGGGGAGAGGGGTTCCAGTTCTGCTGGGAGGGGTGGGCAGGGCACAGAAAGAGGTAGACCTGAAGCTGCCTGTGGGAAGCCAGCCACTTGAACCCATCTTTGCTTGGCTTGCTGGTCCTTGGCTTTGATCTGGAGGCACTTTCCCATGACAGTTCTTCCTAGTCCTCCTCTGTCCCATGTGACAGGCTCCTCCCAGTTTGGTCCTGTTTCAAAGGAAATGAACTGTTTGTCCAGTCACCATCTCTGGGCTGTGTAAACAAGCAGATGGGCAATTAGTGGCTGTATCAGGGCCTTGGACTGCTGCTTTGCTTGCACAAATGGAGACTCATCCCTCATCTTCTGGACTATCGTCGTGCAAGCATGAGATAATGGGGACTGCTTGGCTCTCGAGATTTCTTCATGGTGTTTAGATTTCAGTCTTCGTGTCACAATCCTATTGTTCAAGCGTTTTGGCAACAGCCACCACCATTCAGCTCATTTGGGAGAAAAAATAGTAATTTGGATTCTGTTGCCTTTATTTTGTTCTCATTAAACCATTTTTTAACGAGCAGGAAGTAGGACCAAGGCATAGAGATCTGTAGGGTAATATCTTTCCTTAATTAACCAAATGCTGACAACAGAGGTCACCCAGTTGCAGGAGATTTTTGCCCTCCCCCTTGAAGCGGGCATGTGTGTTGTACACGCAGGCTGGAGGCCAGGAGAGGACAGAGCCTGCAGTCAGGTCACTGGTAACCCCGCGGCTGCTGCTGTTTGTGTTTACTTGAGCATTTCACCGCACCTGGCATGTGTTCCTCGTAGATCCAAAATGCAGAGAGGCTCCCCTCAATCTGCCATTTGTCTCCTCTTGAGATGCACAGAAATCAGGCACCAGTCGCTCAGTCCTCAGCATAAGGCAGTGGCCCTGTGTTTCCTTTGCTCTTTTTCCATGCATTGGCATCACCTCCTCTGATTTTTTTTCTTTCTCCCCTTCTGCTTTTAATTTTTTCTCTCTCACCTCGGTTTGAGCCTCTGCCTTCTTTCATAGCTTTCTGTTTTCTCTCAGCGTCTCCTGCACCCCCTTATGTTTTTGGTTTCTTGTGACTCGCTCTCCAGATTCCTTCATATTCAGGAATCATTGTCTTTGCCCAGCATCGTTGTGAACATGCCGGCCTTTTATTGTGGTTATTCATCCCTTTTCCCCTTGCCTTCATTCCTCCCTGAGCCCGCCACCTCAGCCTCCTAAAACCTTTGAAGTTCTTCAGACTGGAAGTGTCTCTGGATCGTGCTACATAAATGAGGCAGCAGCACTTAGGATCCTTTCAGCAGGAGGACTGTGGAAGTGACATTCTTTCTCCCATTTTGCCCTAGGATGGGCATCTGTTGATGGCAGGGAATTAACAGAGAGCACATCCCATTTTCTGTGACTGATCACTACTATTCTTTTTCAGTTGTTCATTCAGCATTTGTAAGTTACCTACAATATGTGAGACGCTGAGGAAAAAAAGAATCAGACACTGTTCTAGTCTCAAAGACCTGCTATGTCTGACACAAAATCTTACTCTGCCTTTCAGGAACATATAGCTGATCAAATGATGGGTTGAAAACTCCTTTTCCTTGCTTTAGGCCCTAACCCTCTTTTGTCTTCTCTCTACTTCGTGGGCATTCCTCCATCTCCTAGGCTGGTTCTTCATCTTCCCAGTCTCTAAACACAAGAGGGCTTCAGGACTCAGTCCATGAACCCCTTGCCTTATCACTGGGATTGCTGAGGTGCGTAGAGCCTTGAGACTTTCTGATGGATTAAGCGTATAGTAAAGAAACTGAGGGAGACAGGAGAAGTCACTGTCGCCAGAGTTAGAGTCACTGCCACTGCCACCCCCGGGAGCCACCAGAACCCTTATGTCCTGACCGCCACCACCCAGATCCCTGCACTACCACCCCTGGGAGCCACCAAAACCCTTATGTCACCACCGCCACCACCCAGATCCCTGCACCATCATCCCCGGGAGCCACCAGAACCCTTATGTCCTCACCGCCACCACCCAGATCCCTGCACTACCGCCCCCGGGAGCCACCAGAACCCTTATGTCACCACCGCCACCCAGATCTCTGTACCATGACATCGGAGAAGACCTTCAGGCCGCACCGCACCTTCGAACAAAGAGTAGAAGTCCAACTTCTCCGAGAGCAGCATCCACCCAAAATCCCAGTGGTAACAGAACCATGCAAGGGTTCGAGAAGCAGCTTCCTGCCCTGGATAAAGCGCTGTTCCTTGTCCCGGACCACATCAACCTGAGTGAGCTCATCAGGAGCATTAGAAGGCGCTTACAGCTCAGCGCTAATCCAGCCTTCCTCCTGGTGCTGAACAGACACAGCATGGTGAGCGTTTCCACACCAGTCTCGGAGGTGTAGGAGAGTGAGAAGGATGCAGATGGATTCTGTACATGGTGTGTGTCTCCCAGGAGACATTTGGAATGAAATTGTCAGTGTAAAACTAAAAAAAAAAAAAAAAGCATCTATTTTAGAATTTTTAAACCCTTACCAAGGAAAAAATAAAGGGATTTTACCCACTGAGATGGATCCATTCATCTCATCAGAGGTCATCGAACAGTAGTGCTCCCACCGAGGAGCGTCAGGACGTTGTATTTGTATTTCAAGCGGAAAACTGGGCTCCGAGTGAGCACGTTCAGCTTTGGAAACGATACTATTTAACATAGGCTAGCTTGGTTTTAGATTTTGAAAGTTTAAAAATAAAAGACTTTGCATTCTAAAAAAGAAAAAACAGACAAAGAGACTGAGGGAGATGTATGCTCAAGCCATGGGTGCATCTTGTTCTTCACCGAACAAGGGGAAAGTTTTACGTTCATTTACATTCATTTTACAAGTTTGTAAGACATATACAGCTTAGGGAGAAAAATATGAAGGCCTCTGTTCTGGGGAGAAAGCATGCAGGCATTTGTAGTACTGAGACTAAAAGTAAGGGGAAGAAGAGTTGCTGAGGTAAAGCTAAGTTAGAATATGAATTACTGTTACTATAAATGACACTTAATAGAACCTGTGAAAAAGGAGAAAATATGAACTGTACTGTCCTCCTAAATAAATTTGAAGAACAATGTAGGCCAGGTGCAGTGGCTCACAACTGGCTAAAGTGGGAGTATCACTTGAGGTCAGGAGTTCAAGACCAGCCTGGGCAGCATAGGGAGGCCACATCCTACAAAAAACTTGTTAAAAATTAGCTGGGCATGGCAGCATGCACCGATAGTCCCAGCTGGGCATGGCAGCATGCACCTGTAGTCCCAGGCACAGAGAGGCTGAGGTGGGAGGAACACGTGAGCCCAGAAGATTGAGGCTGCAGCGAGCCACGATCATGCCACTGCACTCCGGCCTGGGTAACAGAGTGAGAACCTGTCTCAAAAAAGAAAAGAAAAGAAAGAAAGAAAAAGAAGAACAGCGTGAAAGATAATGCATGAAAAGCTCTTTGGTTCTTATTTTCATGACTTTAGAAGCTTCACTTTTTCTGCCTTCCCATTTTGTACCGCACAGACATTTACCACTGGGAATCTTCCTCGTCTGTGTCCCAAGGTCATTTGAACACCAAAGTTACACTTAAGAGGGAAAGGTTGTCAACTCAGGGGGACTGCAATAGAATTCCCTTGGAATTACCCATAACATCTATTTGAAAACAAACCCTTCCAAACCATCACATCATGGAAATCACAGCCCATGGTGAGAAAACTGCCAAGTTTTTGAGGTTGCAACTTGGAACACACACCAAAAAAATGTGTCTTCATCTCCAAGCATCTTTGGTTTGGAAATTGGGATAATAGGGCATCTGATCAGGCTTCCTCAAAAAGATATCCAGTATTTTCCCCACTTCCGGTGGCAGAAACCTGGTTGGTGGTCTAAGCCAGGAAGAAAAAGATATTTCAGTTTGGAAGAGGAAAATAATTCTAAGTTTATTTTTTTAGAGCCACGATTTAGAAGAAATAATAAACAAAATAAGGGATGCCTCTTATTTAAAATCAGTTTTCGTTTTATCTGAATAGTCTGCTTTGCCTTGCTCATGAGTATCTGTGGTTATGTGGTCAGGCCTGACACGTATCCCAGCCAGGCTGGGTGACATTCCTGTGTCCTGCCCTCTCCTCCGGCTCTTCCGAATCCTGGGCCTGCTCACTAGCAGCCTTGTGCTTTTAGGAAGAAAGGGTCTGGATTTTCTGATGTTGCTCTGCTTCCAAACAAACCCAAACTAATTCAAATTCACAAACTCTCACAAAGGTGATGCCTTCCCTCTGAGAGTGTCCAAAGCCACAAAGCCAACTGCATGGCAGTTTGGGAATGGCAAAACTTTTTTTTTTTTTTTTATTCTTATACTTTAAGTTCTAGGGTACATATGCATAACGTGCAGGTTTGTTACATATGTATACTTGTGCCATGTTGTTGTGCTGCACCCATCAACTCGTCAGCACCCGTCAACTCATCATTTACATCAGGCATAACTCCCAATGCAATCCCTCCCCCTCCCCCCTCCCCATGATAGGCCCCGGTGTGTGATGTTCCCCTTCCCAAGTCCAAGCGATCTCATTGTTCAGTTCCCACCTATGAGTGAGAACATGCGGTGTTTGGTTTTCTGTTCTTGCGATAGTTTGCTGAGAATGATGGTTTCCAGCTGCATCCATGTCCCTACAAAGGACACAAACTCATCCTTTTTTATGGCTGCATAGTATTCCATGGTGTATATGTGCCACATTTTCTTGATCCAGTCTGTCACTGATGGACATTTGGGTTGATTCCAAGTCTTTGCTATTGTGAATAGTGCTGCAATAAACATACGTGTGCATGTGTCTTTATAGCAGCATGATTTATAATCCTTTGGGTATATACCCAGTAATGGGATGGCTGGGTCATATGGTACTTCTAGTTCTAGATCCTTGAGGAATCGCCATACTGTTTTCCATAATGGTTGAACTAGTTTACAATCCCACCAACAGTGTAAAAGTGTTCCTATTTCTCCACATCCTCTCGAGCACCTGTTGTTTCCTGACTTTTTAATGATTGCCATTCTAACTGGAGTGAGATGGTATCTCACTGTGGTTTTGATTTGCAGGGAATGGCAAAACTTTTAAAAGTTTTTGGTTTCATAATGTTAGCATTTTGAAGGATTTAAATGAATAAAAGCCTTAGATTTCTCTGTGTGGTGTGTATGAAGCACCCGTTCTAAAATTAACCAAGGTGATCAGAGGTAACTAGGGCTTCTCCTAAACAGTGATTCTGTTTTCAAGATCAGTTGAAATAAGAAAAAGATGGAAAAGTATTTGTTCAACAAAAGTGCTACCTAGATTACCTACCTTTACTTTCTCACTTTGTGATGCTGCTGCCAATAGTAACGGTGGGAGTAAGAGAGGACTAAAAGAGAGATGAGTTTCAGCCACATTTGGAGAAAGGAAGAACTAGATGAACAGGGCTTGGGTGATGGCAGTCAGTTTCTTTATTTGGAGGAACTATTAATAGTCTTGATTTAGCACTTGGGCTTCTGTTTTCTGTCTTTTGTTTGTGTTTTATCTGATTTTTTCCTCCTTGAGGCAGCTTGAAATGAAAGGGCAAGGGAACAGAGCTAACATAGGGTGGAAATACGTTTATATGTAAGTAAGGTCTTACTTCCTTAATTTGCTACTACTGAAGCCCAAGGGAGACCAAGTTCTATTCCACACACCATGTGAGAGGAAGAGGTTGACTGAGATGTGTTAGGCAGCTTTATCAGCTTGTTGGTCAAGGGATGTAGGATCCTGAGATGGATTCAATATCTTGGTTGATGTTAACATAAATATAACTTTCAATTTTTTTCTGAAGAACCAGACAGAAGTTTAAGAAAAGAGAGTTTACCATCCAAGAATTTAATTTGCTTTTCATCAGAGTATGACAGAACGGGCATGCTAGGGTCCAGGCTCAACTAACCCGAGTTGATGAAAGGAAACAACTGAATTAGAAAGAAATGCCAGGAGGTTCTGAGAATTAGAAAAAAGATGAGAAGGGTCAGGGTGAAGATGGCAAAGAGTAACGGTTCTCCAAATCCTGCTGCAGCGTGAGAAGTAGCTGCCTTTTAGTGTCAGGTCTGGGCTTATGGAGGAACCCAAGAGAGTTAAGAATGGAGTCAGCCAATTCATACTTCAATGAATATGCCCACATTCGTTTGCCCTGTTGTTTCCAGAAGTTGAAATTGAGGCCTTTAATACATTTAAACCCTTAGATCATTTGCTAAGAGTTCAGGGGAAAAAAGCAGCTGGTTCATCTCTGGTATTTTCATATAGGTTTTCTTCATAGAAGTTACTCGTAAGTGGTATTTTCAGTGGAGACCTTCAGAAAAAAAGATGCTTGGATATCTCATCAGGCTGCAGAGAAATGTTCAGACTTGTTAACCCTTTTAACTCAGCTAAAAGTCCATTAAACCATAAAACAAAGTCCATGACACTTTTGGGCCAGGGACTTGAGTAAGTGACTGCTCCCTTGGATGTTACTCATCTCCTATACGGACTAATTTCGGGGCTGATTGGATGATGGGGGTCAGAAGGCTCACTTCCTCTGTGCTTGGCTCCTGGGGCTGTTTGGATGCTAGTTGGCTTTCTGTGGGTCTTCTCCCTTATCAACAGAGGATACACCCCACTTCTCCAGATCAGTCCCTTATAAAACAACTGCTGTTTCACAACACATTCCCTTAACCCAAGCCCTTTCCTCCCTATCAGTTACACTAATTGAAGATCAAATCCATTTCCCTCCAGCCCCCCATTACGTATTTTCTACTTATCCTCTAAGAAAAGAATTACAGGTTAGGATTACTCTAGAAGTGGTAGCAGTCAGTAGAGGAATGGCATCCTAAAATATGACCATTAGAGACAAGAAGAAATTAGAACGCTAGCATGCAGTGGGCATTTAATAAACAACTGCTGGGAGTGGTGGCGGTGGAGAAGAGCAGCGCAGAGGAGGAAAGGAGAGAGGAGGAGTTGTAACACTTTAGAAGGAGCTAACACTTCAGAAGAAGGACAAAATTGTGGCAAAAAAAAAAGTCTGTCCCTTGCTTTTTTCCCATTGACAAATCTAAGACTGATGTTTACCCTACCTCCCACCTCTCACAAAAAACATTAGAAAGCAACATATTTAGGTAACCTGGGGTCATAAAGGAGAGTTGAAATAGAAGCTTCAGCAAATAGCCCCCATATCATCAGGCCTTGAATTACCAGCAATTCCAAACACTACCTGAGTCTCCATCTCAAAAAGCTCTTCCCTCTGCTGGCTGGAGTGCAGTGGCGCAATCTCGGCTCACTGCAACCTCCACCTCCTGGGTTCAAGGGATTCCCCTGCCTCAGCCTCCCGAGTAGCTAGGATTACAGGCACCTGCCACCACGTCTGGCTAATTTTTTGTATTTTAGTAGAGACGGGGTTTCACCATGATGGCCAAGATGATCTCGATCTCCTGACCTCGTGATCTGCCTGCCTGGGCCTCCCAAAGTGCTGGGATTATAGGCATGAGCCACGCGCCCGGCCCCCTCTGCTTTGAAAATACTTGCAGCATCATCTCCACAGGCAATACACGGAAACCCCTCTCCACACAGAAGCACAGTTGTCTGTGAAGAAAAATTCGGGAAGCCATAGAGGAACAATAGTTCCTTTGCAAATTACAGCTTCATCAGAAGAAAAGTTGAGGCAGGCATATAGTATTTTATTGTATACACCACAGACAGACCACCAACCCCTAGACTTGGAATTCAGAATTAACAAAAGCAGTACATCCACTGGGCTTTGAGAAGGGTCAATGTTTTTTCATAGGTCTTCTCTGCTGCCATTATTTGCATAACAAATCACTGCGAAATGCATTCGTGTCAGATGTTGGAAATAAACTCTTTGGGGTATTGCTATTTTTAAACAACCCATAGTTATATGGATGTTTTTAAAACATTCGAAGCCTGAGTTTGTGTTTCAAATCATAAGTGGTCGCAGGAACTCTATATTGTTGGTCTGGTGCTGACCTCTGGAGCAGAGTCTGAAGTCCCTCAGAAATGATGATGTTTTAAAGAGTTAACAAAAGTTCACGTTGGCTGTAGATTAAAGCCCTGTATTTCTAGATAGGTACACAGAAATCCCTGGTGCCAGTTTTTACCTGCATTTTGGAGAGCATTGAACTTTCCTTGCAAGTATTCAAAATACTTCCCCACCAAAAGATTTTACTTACTGACACTGGGAACAAGAATCCCTACCCACATTCTTCATCCTTAAGAATCAGAAGTTAGGAGAGAAAGAAAAAAAAAAAAGGACTGAATTCTTTGAGATTATTTGCATGAGTGGATTATTTGTGTCTGTGAGAGGTTGTCGTCATAGTCTCTAGTCTACTTTCCAAGCTTACTGTTCCCACAAAAGATTTTTCCTGCTGTGTAGGGAGTTTCATGATTGCCTTCCTGGACCTATGCAATACCAGCCTTCCCACCCCCGCACACACTGTCTTCCCCTGCAGCCTCTGCAAGCCCTGGCTCCTGGGGCTCCTTGAGCTTGGACTGCCTGCTCCACTTCCCGTGTTCTAGGCAAGCAACAAACACCCTTCAAAACTGCCATCGAGCCCCACCTATTTTATGAAAACTTCCCAAGCTTCCATGATACGTGCGTTACATTATTAACAATAGTATTAGCCGGGTGCCTGTATTCCCAGCTACTTGGGAGGCTGAGGCAGGAGAATCACTTGAATCCAGGAGGTGGAGGTTGCAGTAGCTGAGACTGCACCACTGCACTCCAGCCTGGGCAACACAGCGAGACCCTGTCTCAAAAAAAAAAAAAAGTGAAAATAATATTAACTAACATTTATTTAATACTCAGCCAGGTTTGGTGTTAGGTAATACCTTGTTTCTCATTGAAAAAACAACCCTTGAGGAAAGCACTATTATTATCTCCATTTACAGAGGAGGAAATTGAACTCAGATGAGCTAGATCTATGTGATTTAAAGGAGGACCTTAGTGAGGACAGGTTAAGAATCCAGCATGGGGGTTTGGTGCCTTGGACTAAAGTGGTTGAGTAAGTGACGGGAGATTATAGTGGTGAGGGGTATTTCGAGGGTAGAAACCACTAGACTTCTTGGTGGCTTGGATCCTGCCCTCCAGATCTGAAGGGTTGCACTTCATCCCATGTTTGGATGTTATTTGCACTGTTTGAACACTCCCCAGGGTCCTTGCTGCTCCCACCCCTAATTGATCTTCACCTTTCTTCACATCTGAGTTCGTATGACGGCGTCTCCTCAGACAGGGAGGGCTTTTCTTACACATACTCCTGGGAAAATTAGGTTTCTACTCTTAATAATGTAACTGCCCCTCTTTCTGTTACCTCTGTGGCACTTCTCTGAATTTTTAAATATTTGAGAAATGACTTAGCTGATACGAGAGGGAAGATGTCTGTTTCACTCCCTTTATTTATAGTATCTTCTCTACTTACGATGCAGTGGTACTCAGTGAAATACAGGTTGAATCTGTCCAAAAAGAGAAAGGAGCATTTAAAGGAGTTCCTCCTCATTTAGATCATAAATGGAATGAAATTCCATCATCAAAGGAGATTCATCTAGAGGTGAAAACGAGTTAAAAAGGAAAATTAAACTATTTCAACCACTATCTCACCAAAAGAACAACTCCAAAAATGTCATCTGGGGAAAAACAATCAACAGACTAATGAAGAATAGAAGACAATGAGTCAGGAGTGATACCCCTTACAATAGGGATGATTATTTTTAAAAATCTGTCTTTATCTCCTGGTCAGTGGCACTCAGTTATATGGCCAGACACAAGAATTAAAAGATTTTAATCTCCTGTCACTTATTAGTTCATATCAAGTAATTTTATTTACTTTTTTTTTTTTAACTTTATTTTATTTTTGGTCTTTGGCCTTCCAGATCCCCCAAATTTTGGATAGCCTGAATGTGGGATGATCCTGTATTACAGTTCAGAGAAGTGAATTTCCCTTCACCAGTCCATTTGCTTTTAAAAATAAAGAAGACATTAAAATGAGTTGCAGATAAAAGTAATCCTTACTTAGTTATTTTGCTTTCTCAACCAGCATAAGGTCTCTACATAAGGACAACATTTGGATTCAGTATCTCCTAACTCTGCCACATGGGACAAATGCATCCCCCCTCATTTCTGTGTGGGTATTTGTCTAAATCTTGTCTCCCTTCCCACTACTGAAGTCTCACACCTTGGAGAGTTCTATCCAGATACAGACCATGGTTATATATGCCGGTAACAAAATAGTTGTGACTATTTTCATCACTCACGAATCTCACCCTTTAAACAGATAAGAGTGATTTACATGGATTGGCGGGAGTCAGAGAATCCTTATTGCTTTTGTAAGCTGAGACAATATGCCAAAGTCCATACCAACACCAAATAAGGTATCTTGGAATGTGATTACATCCATATGCTTTCAGCTAATGCAGTATAGGCACAGAGAACCAATTTTAGGAAACTGGCCCAAAGGAAGGCACGGACTGTTGATTTGATTCCCACCGTTCTACTCCAACAGCCACATAGAGAGCCCTTAATATTAATTTTAATGTAAATTGGAGGAAATCTTTCAATCTTTGAAAACTGTCCTTCACCTCCCTATCCTGGGGACCTGTGTTATTCACCAGCTAGAAACACTAGCAGCTGGAAGTAGAAGATGGCTTGTCTGGTCCTCCTGGTTGCGTGCGTCTAAAGAGCTGTAAGGTTGACAGAACTTTTGCGTGTTTGTAACTTAGAAGAAGAACTTGGTCTCATAAATTGTTGTGCCATCTTAGATTAGATATTGCGTGACAAATTTTTGTTACTGGGTATTTCTCTAGTTACAGCAGTATTAACTAGATTAGACCTTGAGGAAGCAGACAAGGACTTTTGCTTCATTTGCGCTGGAGTTTTGCTATGCAATTTCTGAGTTCTTGCACATTGCATTTTGAGTCTGTGACCAAATAGCCTGCTCTTGCTCCAAGTGAGCAAATATTAGCATTCTTGCCATCTACCACTGTCTTTCCTCTAGGGGATGACAAAACATTTGATGTGTAGCAAATGTATATAGGTGCCAGCAGATAAAGAGTTTTTTCTTAGGTCATCTACCAGGAAATACCGTATTTTACCTACCACTCTCCCTGTTCACTGGGAGGAATTCTGAAATCCTTAAGTAAAAGAAGTTGAAACTACTGTGTTCCTTTGTTGTATCAATATTTCTAGTAGTCGGGATGCATGCTTTCTATTCCCAGTAATTTTATTAGGTTACTAAAAAATTATGATTTGGTTAGGAGGGAACATGAGCCTCCTAACCTAGTGGTCTTGACCACCCTCCTAGTGGTAGGGCTAAATCCCGCCTTTTGTCTGAGTCGTGACAATATTTTAACCGCAAATGTTTATCTTTCATCCTCAGGGGAGATGAGTAGCCTCTTTTTTGAATTGTCCTCTGCAGAGTGCAATAGATGTAAAGCAGCACTATTATCCAAATTGGTAGCTCTTATAGCCAAGCTAGACTCTATTCACTGTTACAAAAACCCAGTGAGAACAAAAACAAGTTAAATGATAAAGAATTATAAAATCACGTTTCAATTAGCTTCATTAATTTGGAAAATGGAATTTCCCTTTGTATGACTTGGAGTGATCAAAATTACCAAATTAAGAAGAAATTCTGACATTCTGCACTATAGAAAGGATGAACCATATTGGGCTTATTCTGCATCCTAATTTTTAATATCTATTCATGTTGATACATATGGATCTAATTAAATTTTTTTTTTTTTTTTTTTTTTTTTTTTTTTTTTTT
>NC_045439.1:155497234-155623138 GCF_002776525.5 Piliocolobus tephrosceles
TTTTTTTTTTTTTTTTTTTTTTTTTTTTTTTGAGACAGAGTGTCGCTCTGTTGCCCAGGCTGGAGTGCAGTGGTGCAATCTCGGCTCACTGCAACCTCCGCCTCCTGGGTTCAAGTGATTCTCCTGCTTCAGCCTCCCAAGTAGCTGGGATTACAGGCGCCTGCTACCACGCCGGCTAATTTTTGTATTTCATCATATTGGTCAGGCTGGTTTCAAACTCCCAACCTCAAGTGACCCGCCTGCCTTGGCTTCCAAAGTGCTGGGATTACAGGTGTGAGCCACCACACCTGGTCTGGGTCTAATTACTTTTAACCACTATACATTATTCAGTTGTGTGAATAAACCATGCTTTTCTTTATCCATACCTCTTTCACTTCCTGTTCTTAAGTTAGTCACATCATTCTCTACCTCTGCTGTAAAGGAGAGCCAGCAATCTGTATGTCCTTCCCTTTTTTTTTTTTTTTTTTGAGACAGTCTTGCTCAGTCGCCCAGGCTAGAGTGCAATGGCACGATCTCCATTCACTGCAAGCTCCACCTCCTGGGTTCACACCATTCTCTTGCCTCAGCTTCCCAAGTAGCTGGGACTACAGGCACCCGCCACCACACCTGGCTAATTTTTTGTGTTGTTAGTAGAGATGGGGTTTCACTGTGTTAGCCAGGATGGTCTTGATCTCCTGACCTTGTGATCTGCCTACCTCGGCCTCCCAAAGTGCTGGGATTACAGGCATGAGCCACCACGCCCAACCTGTATATCCTTTCTTCTTCATTGGGTCATTAAAAAGATGAACAAGACAATATTGTGAAATGATTATAACTCTTTCGTTAGGAAGTGGTACAAACATGAAAACTAATGCTATTTTCTTATATGTTACGATTTCCATCTAAAAGGACAAGATTCCTTGATCATTGTTTTATTTAAATGAATAGTAAGTAATAATCATAATCCATTTGTGAAAGTGATGGGAATGTAAAATTAGACAAATGTGATTAGCTGGGCCTTACCACCGCAAACTCTGCCCAAGATAATGCTGTCAAGACTCAAAGACAGTCATTTTGTTGCTCATAAATGACAGTTTAAGCTGGTGAGTGGCTGAGGTCCAGCATTCCCCTTGGTTCCTAGATGGACGGTAAAGTTGCTTGGACCATAATTTTCCATCTTTCTTCTTGGAAAGAGTGACTGGAGGCCACTCAATAAAGTGAACCTTGGAAATAAGACTCACACAATCTATTTATGAAAGGGAGCTATAAAAATAAACACGTATGCAGAGCCTAATGGAGACGTGGTAACAGGCCTGAGGACATGCCATCCCTGAGTCCCCTCCTCTAATTCTCTTCTAGTTCTACTTAGTTTCAGAACACAATGAATGCATCAGTTGTAGCCAAATGTGTGTGTTTTCTGAGCTTGTTTATCTGGAAAGTAGTTGAAGGAGATAAGAATGAGCAGCTTTGGAAAGAGCCAGCACTAGGAAAACTGGGAACGACGTAAGAGACTAGCATTTCCACAGCTAAGGTGCTATCTGGAAGCCGCCTGAAATACTGTGAAGATAGTGTGGGGTCATGTAGTGTTCTAATAGAAGATGGGTCTCTCTCTGTTTCCTCATACAAACTCCAAAGTAAACTCCTAGGCGGGTATGATTTAAGAATGGAGCAAAGCATTAGCATTAAATGGCAAGAATTCTGGATTAAACATAGATGAAGAGAGAGACTCCCTTATTTTTCTCACTACTTTCCTGGTTTCTCATTAAATTGGTCAGTGCTTCCCTGGGATCCTTTGATTCTGTTTTTGCCCTCTTTTCTCTGAATCTTCCTTTAATTTCCTTTGGTTGGATCTGATGACATTGACTCTTTCCATCAGTTTCTGAGCATACCCTTTTGGCTTGTTTCCTCTTTTTTCTTAAATCTCAGGGCAATATTTTTCCCCCAGGGAATTCGGTCTCATTGTCTTTCAACACCTTCACTGTTGGCCTGTGGCCTCTCAGGCTGCGCTAAGCAGGCCCCTGGGGAGTCTTCCACTGTCCTTGGAGAGCTGCCTCCATGGGCTGTGGAACACTTGACCTCATGTGTCTCCCCACCACCCTTGTGAAAGAAGCAGCCGTTAGGCCCTCCTGACATATGTGGGAGTCACTATTCTGAGAGACACTCTACGGACCACACTGCTAAGTCACTGATAGATTTTGACATCCAGAGGGAGGGTCAGCTCCCTTGGGTCTCACTTTGACTGATTTCTAACTACCATTTCCATCATTCGAGTTTTGTAATCCAAACAGACCTTATCCAAAATTTGCTGTTATTATTAGCAATGTCGTTGTTTGACCTCTCCAAACTACTTACTCTAAACAACATCTCCCACACTGATTTTATGTCAGGTCTAATACAGTTTGGGGAAAAGGTTACTGAGTACCTAATCTTAACCATTCATTCTTTGTGAATAGGCCCACAATGTGTCAGATACTGTGCTGAGCAAAGACAAGAGACGGTCTCCTGGCTTAAAGATCTCACAACGTAGTCAGGAGAGTCAATCCTAAACAGACAACTATATAATAGGAGAACAGCAATGAAAAGGATAATAGAGAAAATTTATTCAGCACATTTTTGAGAGTCTGCAGTGTGTCAGATACTGTGCCAGGCGTAGTTTATATAGTCATGAACAGGACAGATAAACTTATAATTAGCAAGCACAAGAGACAGAAGAGCAAATAAGTAACCCATTGTATGATTACAAATTGTGGAAAGTTTATGTTTGGCTGAAGAGGTCTGGTATTAAGAAACCTACTTGAAAAGAGTAGGGAGAGTAGAACAGTGATGACATTTAATTCTGGGAAGGAGCCAGTTATAGGAAGCATAGAAGGAAAACACATCGTAAGCAGAAAGAACACCATGATTGGCAGCCCTGAGGCATACTGAGAGATTAAGATGGGCAAAGACAGCTGGAACTAGGGCAAGACACCTAGGCAGTGCCCTGAAGATCATGAGACGGAATTTGGATTTTATTCTACAGGAAGCCTTAAAACAATTTGTAAGATGAAAGTAACCTGGTAACATTCATGTTTGTTGTTGTTGTTGTTTTGAGACAGAGTCTTGTTCTGTCGCCCAGGCTGGAGTGCAGTGGTGCAGTCTTGGCTCACTGCAAGCTCCGCCTCCCGGGTTCATGCCGTTCTTCTGCCTCAGCCTCCCAAGTAGCTGGGACTAGAGGCACCCACTACCACGCCCGGCTAATTTTTTGTATTTTTAGTAGAGATGGGGTTTCACCATGTTAGCCAGGATGGTCTCAGTCTCCTGACTTCGTGATCCGCCTGCCTCAGCCTCCCAAAGTGCTGGGATTACAGGCGTGAACCACCGCACCCGGCCAACGTTCATGTTTTAAAAGATCATTCTGGTTGCTGTGTAGACAAATAAGTGCCAGAGGCAAGAGTAGATGAGGAAGTTACTGAAGTAGCTCGGGTGAAAAATGAGCATCTTGGACCAGGCTGGTGGAAATTGAGATGGAAAAGTGTGGAGGATTTCAAGACTATGTTTTTGAAGTAGAAAAGACAGAAATTGGATTTAAACATAGGAGCTGTGCAAAAGGAGAAGCCAGATCCCAGGTTTTGATCATCTTAGTGAATGTCGATGCTATTTACTGAGGTGACTAAGACAAAGAAAGGAACAAATTTGTGTTATGGTGGGCAACTCAGGGAATAATTGGAATTCATGGACAGCTATTCGTGTCAGGATGTTCAGCAGGGCAGGGGAAATGCAAATCTGATGTTGAGAATGTGGTTTGGAGTTGATGATACAGATTGGAGATTCATCAGCAGAACAAGAGTAGCTGAGTTTATAGCTAATTATAAAACAGAGGGCTGGGCACAGTGGCTCACACCTGTAGTCCCAACTACTCAGGAGGCTGAGGTGGGAGGATCACTTGAGCCTAGGAATTGGAGGCTCCAGTGAGCCTTGATTGCACCACTGTGCTGCAGCCTGGGTGACGGAGTGAGACCTTGTCTCTTAAAAGATAGAGAAGAGTCTAGAGAATGAGCCTTGGAGCCTGAATAGATTTAAGAGTCTGGAGAAGAAGAGCCAGTGGAGGGAACAGAGCAAGTGATCAGAATGGGTGAGATAAGTGACCAATGTTGAGCGTGAACCTACCTGACTTGTCACTGATAAGTATTTTTTCCTTGCAAATAAAATTTAAAAATACTGTTTCTGAAAATGTTCAAAAAATTCTAAAGCATTATCTATGTGTAATCTGTCAAATTCGTGTAGATATCTATCCACTCCAAGGTGAGCATGCACTAAGAGGACTATGTAAGAATCTGAGCCTCCGAAAACCGCTATTGGGCTCCATACTCCAGCCCAGGCAGACTTGGCTTTCGTGGTATGAAGGAAGTGGGACATACTGCTTTTTAAACAGTGCTCACAGTTATTCAATAACGTGATTAATAATAACATGACCAAGGACTTTTAAAAGTTCCTTTCCCACCTCTCCCCTCTCACAGGGGTACATTATACTATCTGTTGGTGGTGGCATTACTGCCGTCCCCAAGTCCATGTTTCAACTGTGTGTGGCTTCCAGCACTTCAATGAAATCTTACTTAGTCACAGATGCCGTTTTATAGAACTGTAAAGAAGGGAGCACATGGCTTTCAGCAGGGGCACACTGTTCAACGTGGCCTTCCCTATTTTTGCAGTAGGATGTTACAGCTCCAGGCTGCATGCCTTCCACCTTGTAAGTTCAGAGAAGCTCATTCTGTGAAGAATACTTTTCGAATGTAAAAGTTACCCACAAAGCTTTCTGGACCATGGGTGTGACTAGACCTCCAACATGAGTTAGAATAGTAGGTTTCAGGGGCTTTGTTTCCACATAGTGCCTTTAAAATTGGTATTTTTAAAATGGTTATGATTATACCACCATGTCCTTATTTATGATAATAGTAAAGTTGCTACTTTGGCATTTTGTTGGTTTAAAAAATCTTAAAAAATGCTCAAAACATGTAAGAATTGTTTATAGAATGTATGTGAGAAGAAACTTAAAACTTTGAGTTTTAAAATTTAAGCAGTTTTCTTGGAATGACAGCATCTGTGAGAATTTTCTCATCCTGCAGAGATGACCTCTTTGGGCACACCTTGGTGTAGGCAATAACAGTAGAAACTCTCTGTCTTCAATTGAGACAGACCATGAATGGGCTCTTGGGTAGGAGAGACAGGGCAGTGCCTTGGGTACTTAGTAGTGTCTCATGATAGGAGTGAGTACCCTGCCTCATGGAATATTCTGCCCTCCTCTGTTCTCCCTAAGACAGAGTAGCTGCAGCATATTGTCCTACTCTTGTACCCAATGGTGAAACTCAACTAGAAAGATTGGTTCACTGTCCAGAATCAACAACTGAGGAAAGCCAAGAAACTCAACAAACAGGAGAACTTACACCTGAACAAACATGCTTGTAGGCAGAACAGATATTCAGAACGTGTGTTTTATCATCTCAGAGAACTATAAGATAGAGACACCTTCATAAAAAAAGAATCCAGTGGAAAATATAGAAATTAAAATTTGAGTTGATGAAATATTTTTAAGAGAGTAAGAAATACTCAAATAATGCAAGATTACTCCCCAGAAATGAAAAGACATTGCATCTCTTATTGAAAGAGCCAACAAAGGCAATGAAAAATAAATGCACACATATATGCACCCTTAATTCTTTATAATGAGCCTTGAGAAATCAAGGATTTAGAAAAATGCTGAGAGACAAGAAACTTCTGAGCAGCAACACTGGATACAGGGAAAAAATGGAGTAATAAGTGTAAAATTCTGAGGAGAAAAAAAATCAGAACCTAGAATTCTAAATTTAACCGAACTGTCATTAAAGTAAATGAGAAAAGTAAATTCTTTTGAGAAATGCAGAGCCTAGAAAGATTACTAGTCATAGATTTTTTTTTTTTTTTTTTTTTTTTTTTTTTGAGACAGACTCTCTGTCACCCAGGCCTGGAGTGCAGTGGTGCAGTATCGGCTCGCTGCAACCTCCACCTCCTGGGTTCAAGTGATTCTCCTGCCTCAGCCTCCTGAGTAGCTGCAATTACAGGTGCGTGCCACCATACCTAGCTAATTTTTTTTAGTATAGGCGGGGTTTCACCATGTTGGCCAAGCTGGTCTTGAACTCCTGATCTCAGGTGATTCACCTGCCTTGTCCTCCCAAATGCTGGGATTACAAGCGTCTCATAGATCTTCTCTTGAAGTTGCACTTCTTCAAGTTGAAAATGAATCTAGGAAGAAATGGAGTAGCAAAAGGTATAATGAGCAATAAAATAATGGTGAAAGCATTAATAAAATGTAAAGCACTTGCGTTTGGTAATGTGGAAATAAAATTGTAGATGATAGCAAAATGGGATGAGGCATTGGATGTGACCATAGAATTTAGGAGGAGAATGAAATGAAAAGCAAGCCACCCTTATATTGTGCCAGGTTAGAGTACTGAGATATAATTAGCTGTAGATAAACTTAAAATCACAGGTATAACGGGTGTTAAGATTTAAGTATTAGCCGGGCGTGGTGGCTCATACCTGTAATCCCAGCACTCTGGGAGGCTGAGGCAGGTGGATCACGAGGTCAGGAGTTCAAGAACAGCCTGGCCACGATGGTGAAACCCCATCTCTACTAAAAATACAAAAATTAGCTGGGCATGGTGATGGGCGCCTGTAATCCCAGCTACTTGGGAGGCTGGGGCAGAGAATTGCTTGAACCTGGGAGACAGAGGTTGCAGTGAGCCGAGATCGTGCCACTGCACTCCAGCCTGGGCAACAGAGCGAGACTCCATCTCAAAAAAAAAAAAAAGATTTAGGTATTTATTATTCAAAAAGTTAGACTTCATCATGTTCAAACTAGTAAAGGAAAAATGAAGCAAAGACAGTTTGGTGAATCCAACAAAAGTTAGGAAACGGTGAAAAAGTAAATAGCCAGCAAGCTTGGTGAAGAGAAGTACAAAATAAATATGAGGATTAATCTAAATATATTCATAATCAAAATAAACACAAATGGACCAACTTTACCCAGGCAGCTGAAAGGAAAAAGAAATGACTCATTTAAACCTGAGAGAGGACAAGACGACCTGCCATTATTTGGATACTCTATCTCTTAGAAAATCTATGATATTCAAATAGTATTTATCCATCTCCAACAACAACAACAAAAAAGCTGCCTCACACAATTTCAAATAATTAATAATCTAAAGGACAAAAGCAAAACCAAAATTATAAACAGTATCATAAGAAAATACAAGACCTCTTTGTTAACTTGGAAGTAGGCAAGACCTTCTTACAAATGATTTAAGAAGCAAAAGACATGAAGAAAGTATTTGTGAATTTAACTGTTTCAGATTTCAATTTAAAATGATAAACATTGTAAACAAAGTTAACAGACAAGCAAAAGCATGGGAAAATATATTTGCAAAATATTTAACCAATGGTTTTTACCAAGATCTATGTGATTTGCAAAATTTTAAAAGTTTGACAACAACAATTATCAGCCCTTAGTAGTATTAAATTATACTATCATTGTGGAGGACTGTTTGACAGTCTCAAATAAATTAAAACTATGTCTACCTAAGAAGCTAACAAATCTACTTCTCTATGTCTGTCTTAGAGAAACCTTGCATGCTTGCACAGGGACACTCAGAAGTTCTGGAAGGATACATCCCAAAATAAGAGTACTTGAGTTGTGGAATATAACTATGTATATATGTGTTGGGGGAGACAGAGGGTGTGACGGAGAGGGCTCTCAGGGGGACTTTATCTGTAATGTTTTATGTTTTTATAAGGAGAATGCATATTACCTAAATTAGTTAAGGATTAATTTTGCAAAATATTGAAGAGTGGAAGTTTTATTTTCAGTTTCATAATAGAATTAAAGCCTCTCTCTTTGCAGTTAAAAGAAAAAGTAGCCTGTCTGTTAACACAGAGTTTCAGGTTGAGTCCACTCTTTATGTAATCATGAATCTCTGTTACTCAGTTCACTTTTTATAATAGAGGGAGTTTTTAGATGAGAAGTTTATATACACCCTTCACGTTGTATTGATGGATTTTGGTTGGAAGTCGTCTGCGTTTATCTTTAGGCATATCAATTTTAAGTGTTTAAATATCTGTAATTATTTTGTTTAACGCTGATGTAGTTGGACTTATTATTCAATCCACCATTTGAGGTGGTGAAATCTTAAAAATACATCAAAGGCAAATTATTCTCTCCAGTCCTGTTTCAAGTATGCAGAAAATAGTAGGTAATGCATTTACATTTTTAATTTCATTATATAAATGGCATTAAACTAACCATAAAATAATTGCCAATAACGACATTGTTTCACTGAGCTTTTATACATGACTATGAATCATTTTTCCTCGTCAAAATGAGAAGTGGTTTTTTTTCTGTCTCTTTTTTAAAGTTAGATCCTAAATGCCCAATTTTTCACTATACTTATCTTCTGCTTTGGAATTTTTTTTTTCTATCAGTCATTATATTTCTTTAGGAAACGTCTTTAAATTTTTTTAAGGGAAGGAACAAAGCTAGCAAAGAAACAGATGTGTCCCATATAAAATATGCAATAAATCTTGTCCCACAGATTCTTTGCTCTGAACTTTCTGACAGAAACTGTCAAATATCCACTTTAATTCAGGAATAAAATGTTCACTCCATGTCATGGCGCCAACCCCCATATGCCAGAATAAAGTTAGTGACCAGCCATAAAAACAGCAGCATAAGCACCTTTGAAACGGTACAAGTCATCGTGGGTGAGAACGCCCCATATAAATCCATAGGGAATTAATCTTGGCTTTGCTACTATCCTGCTGCGCATTTACAACAAGCTTCTACTCCCACACAGCAGAAGTGGTAATACTTTTTAAAAGGAGAGAGAAAATAAGAGAGCCGTGTGTCCACCTAATGAGCTTGTTGGTTGGGGGAAGGGGGTTGCATGGATCAGAAAGCAGGAGGTTTTCCTCCCCCGCCTCGGAGCTCTGGAATCCCCTTGAAGAGGCAGCAGCTAAGCCTCAGTTGAACATGTGGGGTTCTTCTTCAGCTCGCCTTGCCTGCCTTCGCAGATCATGTGAAACCAATCTCCCTGAAGTGCAATCACAAGAAATGACTTCAGCTCCATAAATCATTGTTATCATCCCACAGAGGAGGTACTGCTATGGTTTTTCTCCAGTAAAACATTTGAAGCCTCTGGTTTCATGAGCTTCCCCCCCCCCCACTTTCTGAAATCAGCTTCATGCCACTTGTACAATTTGCTTCAGGCTTCTGCATACAGGAGATGGTGGCACTTCTCCAATTTGCCTAATATTTGAACATTTTACCCTCTCAGATTTTGAGGGAGATCTGTTTCCTACTGAATGTGTGCCTATGTGTGTGGCTTGTCATGTACGCAGAGGCTTCACATTTGCTTCCAAGAATACACTGATCCTCAATATTTTTTGCATGAAGGATATTTTCTTTATACTATATTTTTCAAATACAGAATAAGTAGTATAAGGTTTAAGCACAGGACAAAGAAATCTCAACTTACTTCGCAGTGTTAGACACTATTTTAAAATGCACTTGTAGCCATGTAAAACATTTCTCTAAGGCACAAAAATGGAAAGACTAACGGGTGAAGCAATGGATGATTTCCAGGTTAAGTCAAATGATAAAAATCTACCTTAATTCTACTTGGTAATATTTTAATAATCCTTCATAAACACTTCTCTCCTACAAGATCTCATTTAGGAAGAACTGTCAAAAAATTATTTTGAAATGCTTTCATGAGTTTCTAGAAAATGTTTTGTTTGAATAGGTGCCATACTCACTTTGAAATAAAGGCTAATTTTTCAACAATTATTTTTAATAATTACAAATTTAAATATAAATTAATTATAAAAGTATTCATTTAAAAGTTGACCTATACCTATACCTTTATGTTAAATAAAAAGCAAGAGAAAAAAATGAAAAAGCAAGAAAAGACATTATGTTCAATATAATTTCAACTATATAACCAAAGCACAAATGAGCGTGTGATTATAAATATATACATTTATGAAATGAATCAACATATTAATAGTGGCCATTGCTTAGAGAAAGTCTTATGCAATGCTTTTGTTTTCTTATTTATATCTTTCTTAAATGTTCTGCAGTGAGGATTTATTACTTGTAAAATCTGGGGAAAATACCAAGGGTTGTTAAAAAGGAGGGAAGAAATGACCCACTGTAACATTCGTTCTTATTAAATGTATTGTTCAATTGATACCATATCAATGTGATTATTCAGTGTTTGTACAAAGTTTTCTTCAACAAAAGCTTTTTCTCTGAGGATGACAGTTATGATTGAAAGGTGACTCTGGAGGATTCCACCTGGAATTCTGTTCAATTCACTGTCAGCACTTCCACCTCGACTTAAAAGCAGTGTGGTTCTTTTAAAAACCAAGCCTCATTTCTTTCTTTCCTTATACTAGCTCTGATAATGATCACTTCTGCTAGTAGTTCATCTACTGGTGGAACAGATCAAATGTTCTTTAATGTGGAAAATATCTTCTACAGCATCTTCTTTGGGAATCCCAGTTCTCTCAGCATTTTCTTTTCCTGCAAATATCACCCAAGAGACAGATGATGACCTTCATCACACCTAGATACTTGGTAACATCAGAGCTCTTGAAGTCATCTTGGTAATTCTTGGGTACCGTTTCTAGTGGACCCGTTTTAAACCCCCAGCTATGGTAAACCCTTGACCAAGTGAAATAAAAATGGGTCAAAAAGTAATTTGATGTTGTTAGCAATAGCCAATATTAGGGAAGTTAGACTTTTGTCAGGTTCTATGGCCCTGTAAATTCAGTTTCCTAAGTACATTTAGACTTTGCCAGGGTTTTAAAGGAAGATTGATTTAAGGATAGCAATGGCTATTTCGTGATTACTTACAGGACATTCTGGTAGTCTATTTATTTTTATGACTAAACGTCTGAACAATTGTTTTTCTAGAGGGAGAGCTTCAACTATTTAACAAATGTGTTAAGTTACACAGATGTCAGAGGTTTAGTGTAAATAGATCTAGAAGAATAAGAAATTTCCTTTGTCAAGGTATGATGCCGTATATTGTAAATCATGTATAAGTATGGCTTCTTTCTTCTCTTAGTTTTTCTTTAGTTAAAATCAATCTTAAGCCATTAAGATCTCTGACCCTACCTAATAGCTTGTTATCTGAATTTTACTGTTTATAATGTGACTGAAACTATTCTTAATATTGGATGTCCTTCTGAACAATTTGTAAAAAATATGTAGAATGGTTACTTTATAGAGATTGTAGAATTTCCTGTTGCCTGTAAGTATAAGGTGTGAATAGAGGCCTTTAATGTAGGTGACTGCCCCCCTGAAATTTAACTTATCCATGCCAATGGTGGTTTTTCTGTTATGACTTATTTCTCTATTGTTCCACTCTGTTAATAATATGACAGTTTTATGGTTTTTCAGCAGGAACCTATAAAGAATCACAGTATGTCACAGTGAAAACTAGACGGGAGTCCGGGGACAGCTTCTTTCTTTTTTGCCCAAAACTATTTGTATGACCTTAGGCAGGTCACTCGCTTTCAAAGTGCTCTGCAGCTGCCTCCACACAGCATCTGTTGTTTCTTTTTCTGATTATATTAAATGAGCCCCCTTCTTCAAAAAGCAACTGAAAACAAATGAAAAACAAAAATCCTCTTAACCAGAGAGGCAGAAATAGCAACCATAATATTCTGGTATGTTACCTTCTGGCTTTTCTATAGATAGAATATTTTGGTAACTTATATGTAGAATTTGTGTGATATACATTTTGACATCGCTTTAGGCACATCACGCCACTGCTTTATATTCTTTATTTATAATTTTGTCATA
This sequence comes from Piliocolobus tephrosceles, assembly GCF_002776525.5. Classification (NCBI taxonomy): domain Eukaryota; kingdom Metazoa; phylum Chordata; class Mammalia; order Primates; family Cercopithecidae; genus Piliocolobus; species Piliocolobus tephrosceles. Next base: position 155,509,092 of record NC_045439.1, read on the forward strand.
GCATTTTCCCGTGATAGTTTTTGCAAGCACGTTTTGTGGTATGTGGGTCTAGGAAGTGTACTTTAATCCTCGGGAGCTTACCGTAGGGATACACGTATTACTAAGGAAAAGCAGGGCGCTCAGATTCCCCAGTTAAGTTTCACAGGAACCCAGGAAAGGCTGCACAAGCAAATGTCATTGGATTACACAGAATTATAGTGGTGGTGATAGTCATTATCATGATTGACATTTACTTAACTAATGTGCCAGGTGCCATGGCTGAGCACCTTACAAACATCTCTTTTAATTACTACAGCTGTCGAATGTCGGTTCTATCATTACTTTCATTTATAGATGAGAAAACTGAGTCTTAGCCACATTAAACAACTTACCCCGTGTCAATAGTTAGAAAGTAATGGAGCACTTGGAAGCTTGGGCTCCACTATTATCCGCAGTGTAGAACCTAAGAATTCAGTAGCATAGCACCCGGCATACTGAGTATTCAGTGAATGTTCATCATCATCATCATTGCCACCACCACCAGCAATCTGACTGTCCTAGGCCATTGGATTAGACTACTTTACAAGCATTAGGTTGACTGTCGTTGGATCTTAGTAGCTATGACTGGTGAGGGGACGGGGACACAGTCCAGTACATGATTCTGTTATTGGAAAATCCACTATTCAATCCCCTATTACTGTTTAACTTAGCTCATTTTTAAACTATAGCATGAGGGGTTTATACGACATAATTTCTTAAGTTTTGTGTAGCTCCAAAGTTTTCAAGTCTAAGGTTTCATTTTATCCAATGTGCATATGGACAAGTTAAAGTCTGAAGAATAAAGTATTGGCCCTAAATATCATAGATAATCATCAGAAGCAGTTATGGGAAACCCAAAGACGCTAGTTGGAGAACCTTTTCTTCCACTTACAAAAATTAAAATGAGGTACTTTCCTTCTTTAGATTTGCTGAATTTCTAGTACTAAAATGCTATGAGATTAAAAAAATGAGATAATTGCTTTTGAAGAACACTACTTTAAAGAAGAAATAAAAATAAACATGCAGGCCGGGCACGATGGCTCATGCCTGTAATCCCAGCACTTTGGGAGGCCGAGGCGGGCGGATCACGAGATCAGGAGATCGAGACCATCCTGGAGAACATGGTGAAACCCTGTCTCTACTAAAAGTACAAAAAATTAGCCGGGCATGGTGGCGGGCGCCTGTAGTCCCAGCTACTCGGGAGACTGAGGGAGGAGAATGGCGTGAACCTGGGAGGTGGAGCTTGCAGTGAGCCGAGATCGTGCCACTGCATTCCAGCATAGGTGAGAGTGAGACTTTGTCTCAAAAAATAATAAATAATAATAATAATAATAAATGCAGCCTGTTACCACTTTGCTTATGAACCTGCTAGAAATTCACACTTTTGTGGACCTTCTCACCAATTAATAAAACAAGAAGTTACTGATTTACAAACACTAGGTTTTTAGTCTCAAGTGCTAGGCATTTGAATACAAAGTTTGAAAGAAAAAGGCCATAGTCCGTCCATGCCTTTCAGAAATTATACACCTTCAGACTAGTGCTAATGTTAAAATAAGACAGAGTTGTTTGGGAAAGAAGACCTTCCTCCACATTAGTATACCTGCAATTTTTTTTATTTTTTTAATTTTTTTTTTGAGATGGAGTCTCGCTCTCTCGTCCGGGCTGGAGTGCATTGGCCGGATCTCAGCTCGCTGCAAGCTCCGCCTCCCGGGTTTACGCCATTCTCCTGCCTCAGCCTCCCGAGTAGCTGGGACTACAGGCGCCCGCCACCTCGCCCGGCTAGTTTTTTGTATTTTTTAGTAGAGACGGGGTTTCACCATGTTAGCCAGGATGGTCTCGATCTCCTGACCTCATGATCCGCCTGTCTCGGCCTCCCAAAGTGCTGGGATTACAGGCTTGAGCCACCGCACCCGGCCAGTATACCTGCAATTTATCACCAAATGGTTGTCGTGAGTCTTGTGATTGTAAACCCCATTGCTTTTGAAATTTCACTGAGGTTCTTGATGAAACAAAATGCAAGAAGCCTTCTTTTAAAAATTTAGCTTCTTTGCAATTCCTAAGATTTTCTAAATGGTGTCTGCTGTCTGAATGATGAGGCTATAGAGTTTAGTTTCCCTACATGACACCTGAAATACTTCTAAATTATTGTAGAAGGTTGGACCCTTCCTGTTGGAAGTGAGATGGCTGGGAGGCAAGGTAGACATTACAAGGAAACAGGCTTTATGTATAATTATTTTTTAAATTACAAGGAAATAGATTTATGTATAATTATCCCTTAAGTGAAAACTATATTTTATAAATATGCTTGTTTAGAAGTATCTTTGAAAAAGAACTAAGGAAAAGCATTTTAGAAAAGACGTCTGTCACTTGTATTAATGCTGATAAGTTAAAGGCATGTATGGGCCTAGATGATGGTATAACTTGGAGAATTTCAGGCGCTGTTTGAGAATGCAACCACCTGACTCCTATTAATGTTAATGAGTCTCTCACCAGATCATTCTAAAATTGTACCCCCATGGTCTGTTTTAAAGCATCAAGAGTCAGGAAATGTAGAGTGAAAGCTGAAATTCCATCTTGGAACTTTGTCTCTGATGTATCTATTTCTGTGGAAGATGTGTCGTACAGAGCAGCTTCGAAATACCACCTCAGTGTTTGGGAATCCTGGAGAAAAATGCTGTCCCTTGGGAAGCAGCAGGGAGCGTTGGAAAATGTAGATTATTAGTCACAAATTATTAGTCAAAATTATTAAATTATTAGTCAAAAGACCTGGATTCTGTGACTATCTATGTAATCCAAAAAGTCACTTCATCTACTTGGGTATCCATTTTCTCTACGTTGAGATTAAATAGTTGGGCTAAGTTATAGCAAAATTAAGGTTATACTGTCTTATCAGCCTCTTCAAGTAATTGCATCTGCATCACTCAAAGCGAAGAGGTTTCTGTGGACAGATAGTTGTGCAGCGTTGAGGGACTTCACTGGACTACACAGAAGCAGAGGAAAACAGGTAGTAGAATATTAGCCACAAATTAAGTGATTGCCTTTAAGAAGAATGAGCAGAATTCTTCATAAAGTCTGAAGGCCAGGTGTTTTGTCAATATTGTAAATGGTTGAAAGACTTACCTGGGGGCGAAACATCTCTCATCTCTAGTGAAAATATATTGGGGAAAAAAAGTGAGTTTACTTCTGAAAAAGTGTGAGTAAATATACTTCATTTAGATCCCAATTATACTTGTGTCTGATTACCTCCTAGAACTGTGACTTGATAAAATGTTTACTTTTGCAGTAGTCACTCTTGAGCACAGACTAGGTGTATCATGAGGTTAAGTGTTTGAGATTATTAGTCATCCCTCAGTATCTGTGGAGGATTGGTTCCAGGACCCTTATGGATACCCAACTCTGCAGATGCTCAAGTCTCTCATATAAAATGGTGTCATAATTGCTATAACCTACACCCGTTCTTTAAATCATCTCTAGATTACTTATGATACCAAATACAATGTAAATGCTATGTAACTAGTTGTTATGACTGTGTTGTTTAGGGAATAATGACAAGGGGAAAAAAAGCATGTATATATTCAGCACAGAAACAGCCATCCATTTTTTCCCCAAATGTTTTCCATCTGCAATCCATAACCCACGGATACGAGGGCCAACTGTATATTGTGATCTCTGAAATCGTACCTATCACCTATACAAATTATTATTACAGTCATCAGAGAATATAAATGAGTCCATGACAACTGAAATATTTCCAAAGTATTGTGGAAGGTCTGACCCTTTTTACTGCATACAAACAGCACTTTGTAATTCACGTTGTTATACCAGTAAGATATTTTACGAATATCATCACACTAGATTTAGAGATAGAGGCTGAGAATTTCTAATCTGAAAATCCAAAATGTAAAATGCTCCAAAATCTGAAACGTTTTGAGCACTGACATGACACTGAATAAACTGTCCATTGTGCACCTGCATTTCGACAAGACCTGTCACTTGACTTTATGTGACGGGCCTCGGCCAAAATGCAGGAGCACAATGGACAGTTTATTCAGTGTCCTTGAGGGAAGAATAAAATGACCTTCACGCACTATGTATAAGGTATATATGAAACATCAGTGAATTTCTTCTTTAGACCTGGGTCCCATCCCCAATATATTACATTATGTATATGCAAGTATTCCAAAATGTGGGGGACAAAAATGGAAATTGGAAACAATTCTGGCCTCGAGCATTTTAGATAAGGAGTACTCAGCCTATATAAAAGTGTACATGACTTAATGTTATAAGTCTCTTGTAAGTTTGATTGCCTCAGGACTCACATTTTCAACTGTGTGTAAGGGAATTAAGTCATACCGCCCTAACTCCGCCATTGTGTGTAATGAATTGGCGTTGTCCTAGACATTTAGAGTGTTACCAGTCATCTGTATGTGGGGAAACTGAGAAAAGAGCTGCTCAAATCCTTTTCTGTGTTCTGCAGTTCAGATGAAGGACCCTGGTTGAGAACAGCCCCAGGTGCCCAAGTTAGGCAATACCATTTCGTGTGGGTGTGTGGGGAGGTGTTGGGGGGGTGTGCGTGTGTGTTTTGATGTCCATAAAATACTCCAATTCACTTAAGGGGCAACTAGAAATGGCAGATTAAAATGATGAAAAGGGCTGGGTGTGGTGTCTCATGCCTGTAATCCCAGCACTTCGAGAGGCTGAGGTGGGTGGATCACTTGAGGTCAGGAGTTCAAGACCAGCCTGGCCAGCATGGCGAAACTACAAAAATTAGCCAGGCGTGATGGCATGTGCCTGTAATCCCAGCTACTCAGAAGGCTGAGGCAGGAGAATGGCTTGAACCCAGGAGGCGGAGGTTGCAGTGAGCCGAGATCGCACCACTGCACTCCAGCCTGAGTGACAGAGTGAGACTCCGGCTCAATAAATAAATAAATACATACATACAGACAGACAGACAGACAGACAGACAAGATCTAGAAAGTCTGACTGAAAATAAGAGGATCCAGGCTAGAACATCAGTCTGGGAAGTAGACTAGATGACTATTTGAAGACTCCTTTTATCTGGATTTTTATTTTTTTATTTTATGACTCTGAAGACCTCTTCAGAGTGTAGTAACGCAATGTCCTTTTCTTGGTACTTTCACCAAAAGCCTAGTTTCTTAGTCCACTGTAGCCTTAAGCAAGTGACCTGGAAATCCTGCATCCTACACTGGGAACCTTGGCAGTATGTCTTTACACAGCCTTATAACACTTCATACAGAAAATCTCACAAGTGACCCTCTGCTCTTCAATTTTACCATCCAGCTTAGACACTTGCACATGTAAGCTCTGACAGACCAGAAATGATCATTCTTCTAATTTCACCACAACCAGGAAAACTAATAACTTAGAAAGACCAGAGAGGGTGTCGTCCTCCACGGGCAAGCATACCAGAAGGAAAAACGTAAGGGTAAGAGCTCTGCCTCACTCACTGGTTCCAAGTATCTATTTTTCTTCTCTCAAATGTTAAAAGGCCATCCTGTCCAATATCAGCGTGCTGTGCCTCAGTGGGTGTAAAGCATTTGTTTCCCTGGAAAGTGCACAATGGGGATTTTCTAAGAAGTGGAAAATGATTGCCACACTCACATCAGATGGATCCCACGTGAAGCAGAGTGCAGTCCCTTTGTTTCCTTGTTAGCATCACCCGGCTCCTCTATTTGTAGAGCTGTAATAAAAACAAGTTCTTTACTGTGCGTCCTGTTGGTTTATACCAACCATGTCAGGTCCATAAACCATGGTATATTAAAGTGTAATAGACTGTGTAAAGAATACTAGGAAGATATTCCAACCCTTATCCCTTCCCCTTATTTCACAATTTACTGCCTCCCAGATGGGCATCCATAAATATGACTTAATTGTGTTTGGCATAAAAGGCCCACTTTCTTTGAAGAGTGACCGCCTCCTTCAGCCACTCTCATTGTATGAGTGCCACTCTCTTGAGAATAAAAACTTTGGGTACTTGGGGACATTTAAATGGTGAATGTTCTTAGTCTGAATATTTTATGGAAATACCATTTTATTTATAAAAACTTTCTCTTTTTCAAAGCTAACTCTGGAAAATAGTCTATTTTAAAGACTCAATCTGATACAGATGAAACTGGAGGGTTAAAGCTCTTTGTGCCTCCCTATAGTGTTAGTGCTCTTTGTGCCTGTGTTAATGTATCAATCTAAAAGCAGAACATAAGATGGACGTAGTGTTCTCTTGCTTTTCAGTTCCACTCTACTCTTTACTCTTTTGTTGCAAACAAAAGATGGAAGATTAGAAATTCCTGTGCCAAGAAACAGGCACTTAATGTGTAGGGACTGTGTTCTGCTAACATGGGTTCTTCTGTTGTATACTTTTCCATCTGTCAAATAAATACACAAGGCTGGGCATGGTGGCTCACGCTTATAATCCCAGCACTTTGGGAGGCTAAGGCAGATGGATCACTTGAGGTCAGGAGTTTGAGACCAGCCTGGCCAACATGGTGAAACCCTGTCTCTACTAAAGATACAAAAATCAGCTGGCCATGGTACGTGCCTATAATCCCAGCTGCTGGGGAGGTTGAGGACGGAGAATCGCTTGAACCTGGGAGATGGAGGTTGCAGTGAGCTGAGATTGTGCCACTGCACTCCAGCCTGGGTGACAGAACAAGACCCTGTCTCAAAAGAAAACAAAGATAAGTACACGAGTGCCTACTAGGCGATAGTTGAGAGAAAAACTCTGAAACAGATTTTGGTTGCAACTCTGAAGGAGCACAGAGTCCAGTGGAAAAAGCCAACTGCCAGCCAGTGATCTTGACATAGCCTTCTGTGTGCTATGATGAGGAGTTGTGTGGAGACAGTGTGTTTGGATCTCCACAGAAAGAACGACTCACCACATTATGCAAGAGAGGCATGGAGGGCCTCTCGGAGGAGATTTTCAAGCTTGGTTTTTGAAGAAAGAAAAGACATTCAAACAGAAGGGTAGGAGAAGGGCAAGGAAGAGAAGGCATTAGAAACAGAAGGAGCAAAGTGCCCAAAAATAAAGACACCATGCAGCAAGTTGAGTCCAGAGAACAGCCATGAGTCCCATGCAACAGGAGCTCTGGGGATGAAAGTATGGGGATGGCAGGAAGCACGTGTGAGGGGCTCACTGTGAACTGCCAACGCACTTTGTCTTCAGAGGGGGAACCAGTGAGAACATTAAGCAGAAAAGGGGCATAGTTCACTTTGTCTTTTAAAATGACAGTTTTGGTGGCAACAAAGAGAATTGAATTTACTGTGCAATGAGGGGAACCAGTTATAGGTCGCCATATAGAGTCTGGAGGTTAAGGAAGAAATCTTAGCTCTCAGGAAACTTACCTCTTAAAAAAAGACTCCTGGATCATCTTTTATTTGGGATTGGGGAAGTGATCCAGTTAATCAGGTCAAAGATTACAGAACTCAATGGTCATTAAGGGGAAAAAACAGGTGAGAATAATCATAAGTACCTCTCTCCTCACACCCACCCCCATGAGTCCCAGTTATTTGTTAAATTATAAATAAGTTTTTCTCTTTTTCTCCTGAGGATGAAATAAAACAAAATGAACTGAGACAGCAAATAAAATGACTTTAGGTCAGACATAGGGAACCACCCTTTTGTAGAAGAGCCTTTTACAGGCCATGCTAAGGACATCAGCTCAGTGAGTGAAATGAAAAAAACACTAACGTTTTGAGCATAAAATGGTAACAACCAAAATTCTTGTCTACTGAAAGCAGTTATGAACATTCTAAAGAAAGCATGTTGTGTGAAATTGTGTGATAACCATTCCAAAGTCAGAAAGCTAGAACAGTGACTACTAGCATTTGCTTGTAGCCAATCAACAATAAATGGCCGCCATTCTTGAATGCCCACCATATGTCAGTCACTAGATTAACCTCACACGTTCAGTATATCTCATAGTCACAAGCACTTTGTAAGGTAGATCTTACTATTCCCATTTTATGGATAAGGCTCAGTGGAGTTAAGTGATTTTTCTGAAGATCACCCAGTTCATAAGTATCAGAGCAGAAATTCAACCCATGTCCGCCTGATGCAAAACCCAAGCTCTTTGCTCTATGCTACACTTCATTTGACTTTGGCAAAACAACCAACCCTTTGGAAGCTTGAACCCCCAGCAGCCATGGCATGACGTTGAACTGTCAAAGACCTGACTGAAAAGACTGACTGCAACTCTGTGGGTGGTAGGTATCATCATCTCCATTTGACAGAGCGGGAAGCTGAAACACAGGACACTGTGATTGATTCATGACACTCAGATGACACAGCGAGGCTTAAAGCTTGGCGTTTAGGTATTGTGAGTTCTGATTTGCATTCCTTGGGCCCATAGCCGTGGAATAGAAAGAGCCATTTCTGCTTCACTTGGTAGGCTACGGAACTATGAACTTGAGAATTGTTCTTGTGGAGCAATTTCATGATAACTAATAAAACAATGACCAGCAAATGAACCAGAAAACAAAATTTCAGGGCATTAAAGGTTTACACAAAAGCCAGCAGTCTTTATTCAGTCGAGACTGTATTAAATAAAATCCACATATATGTCTCTTTTAACAAAACACCTTTTGAGGAAGCCATGTTACTTTCTCTCTGTGACATAGAATTATGAAAAATGTTACTTAAGGAGAAAATTTAAATTTAAGAAAAACCACATAGTCTGCCAGTGACATAAAAATTGTACCATGTTATAAGCGTGTCACCAGGCAAACTTACCTCTCAACTTTCTCCAAGCATTTCCAAGATTCACCATCATCACAGCATGCAAGTAACCTTGGTAAAGACATTTAGGAGACAGAATTTATGTTAAGCAAAACTTCTCATTTTTAATACTCTGACTTATTTTCCTTATTGTTTTTATTGAAAACTGTGAGACTATCAGTCACTATTGTAAGCAGTTACATTTCATTCCTGCGAGTTGGAAAAGAATTATATTTAACTCATTGCGGACAGTAAGAGAGCTTCTTATAAATAAGAGAGAGGAGGAAAATAAGAAGAAAAGTTTTTAGAAAGACAGTAAATAGAGGAGAGAAGAACAAGTTGAGGGATGCCTTTTATTTCCCTACCTCCCCCATACTGAGTCTGACAGTTCCTCCAAACCCATCTGTCCCCTAAGATACATACCCCCGCTTCACCTCACATTAGTAGTGTCACAATTTAAATCCCAAAGTAGGCCAGGTATGGTGGCTTGCACCTGTAATCCTAGCACTTTGGGAGGCCAAGGTGGAGGATCACTTGAGCCAAGGAATTTGAGACTAGCGCATATATATATATATATATAAAATACTATATGCTGTATATAATATATGCTATATATACTATATGCTGTATATAATATATGCTATATATACTATATGCTATATATTATCTGCTGTATATAATATATGCTATACATAATATATAATATATGCTATATATAATATATATATAAGAGCAAGACCTCATCTCTAAAAAATAAGGTAAGCCAGGCACAGTAATGCACGCCTATAGTCCCAGCTACTCGAGAGGCTGAGGTGGAGGGATTGCTTGAGCCTAGGAGTTTGAGGCAGCAGTGAGCTATGATCATGCCTCTGCACTTGAGCCTGGGTGACAAAGTGAGACGCTGTCTCAAAAAAAGAAAAATGAAGCATGTAAATCGCGCTATTTATGTGGCTTTGTAGAATAGAAGACTAAGTAAATTTTACACATAGATTTGAGCCACTCCTAGTCAAAGAATAGTTTTCATCTAAGACCTATCATCTTCAATTTCAATATTGTCTTTCCCTTTGTGTACCGAGTCGCAGTGGGACATGCTATAGCTGCCCAGGCATGCCTAATTCGGTAACTCATGGAGAGTCTACTTCTATAGGCCTCCATCTATGCTCTAGATGGGTTTTTTGGTTTTGTTTTTTGTTTTTATTGTTACCACTTATCAAAAATTACTTACACTGATTCTTATTCGCTCAGGTTTAATTATTTGTCTTCCCCAACAGGAACAAAAGTTCTACAGGGAATTTTGTTTGCTTACTTCACTGGTGGATCCCAAACACCTGGGATAGTGTCTAGCGCATGGAAGGAAGGAATAAACCCTTCTATGTTATTACGTCAGCAGCTACTAGAGGCTGAAAGCAGAGGTTGCAGAGCCACATGTGGCCAGCAAGACTGTTCTCTTTGTCATATTATGTTTGAATTCTTTTTTAAGTTGGGAACATTCATTTAAAAATCCCTTTCTAGCTTCTAGTCTAAAAAACTAAATCTGGTAACAAGACCAAGTGCTTGTCCTCTCATAAATGGAGTACAGCCTTCCCACTTCCCTGCAATTCCCTACTGTCTCTCCCACTTTAAGGCTATCAGTTCCTGTGTTGAAAAACTAGAACTAGAATATTAGAACACTGGGATTCTTATACTTGGCCCACACTTATCTTGTTTGTTGATGGTATTAGAATTTGAGTTTGTGACTCCAGTCTTTAAACACAGTTCTTCCGGGTAATGTATTTGTGTTTTGCTTGGAGCATCTCAAAGACTTAAAATGTGTAATGGCCTGGTTTGAAATTTTATACATTCAAGTAGGAGAAATATTTTAGGCTGTTAGAGCCTCCGGGTCACACCACAAGGGTAGATGCCTTTTTTATCTGTACATGAGCAAAATTAGGAAAAATTTAGATGACTAATTTCTTCTCATTTTCCTGAAGGCTCTTTTCCCTAAACCCTCAGAGTTTCAGCAGTGTGCGTTGGCTCTTAATAATACCTCTTTTTACATGTATTATCTCATTAAATCTTTACAGCAGCTGTATGATAATGGTCACTATGGCTATTCTCATGGGACAGATGAGGCAATAACTAAGCATTTGGTCTTAACTAACTTGCCCAGAGTCACACAGGTAGTAAATGGTAGGGCCAGGTTTAATAAAATGGTGGTGTTTCAAAATCCCTTATTACCTTTCTGAAGTAGCACAGCGTAGATCCTAAACAAGAGATTCATTTTTTTTCATTCATTTTAAATCATTGTAGCCCTAAATTAAAGGAATCTGAAGGCTTGTGTAGGTTATGTCTCGACTTTCCTATTTTTCTGGTATTTTTAAAGTGTGAGGGTGATATTTTCATATACAATAATGTATCTTCTGATTGTAGAGAAGGATATATAAAAGAACCACCCCAAAATGAAACCTCTTGATAATCCTATAGAAAGAACATAGGTTCTTGACCTGTGGATTCAGAATTGTATCTCAGTATCATTGATTTTCTTAGTAACCTTATGAAAACATTATTCTGACAAGAGTCCACGGACTTCCCTAGACTGCCAAAAGGGCCTGTGGGTGTGGAGGCAGTGTGTGCAAGATTCCCATGACTCTGAGCAGAACTAAACTGTTGCAAATGCTACTGGGTTTATTATGTTCCCGTGTTGGTTTTGTTTTTTGTGGGAACGTTAAGGGGGAACATGATGAGATGTGCAAGAGTGAGCACATGTCCTGATCTACCCAGATTGCCCTAATTCATGTCTTTGTCCAGGTGTAATTATTAATATCACTCTCAAAAGTGTCCCAGAGAAAGCAAATTATTTGGCCTCTGTTAGCTATGTCTGTTATCAAGACTTCATGACTAAAACACCAAAAGCAATAGCAACAAAAGCCAAAACAGACAAATGGGATCTAATTAAACTGAAGAGCTTCTGCACAGCAAAAGAAACTATCATCAGAGTGAACAGGCAACCTACAGAATGGGAGAACATTTTTGCAATCTACCCATCTGACAAAGGGCTAATATCCAGAATCTACAAATAACTTACACAAATTTACAAAAAAAAAAAAAAAAAAAACAATTCCATCGAAAAGTAGGCAAAGGGTATGAACAGACACTTGTCAGAAGAAGACATTTATGCAGCCAACAGACACATGAAAAAATGCTCATCATCACTGGTCATCAGAGAAGTGCAAATCAAAACCACAGTGGGATACCATCTCACACCAGTTAGAATGGCAATCATTAACAAGTCAGGAAACAACAGATGCTGGAGAGGGTGTGGAGAAACACGAACACTTTTACACTGTTGGGAGTGTAAATGAGTTCAACCACTGTGGAAGACAGTGTGGCGATTACTCAAGGATCTAGAACTACAAAACCATTTGACCCAGCCATCCCATTACTGGGTATATACCCAAAGGATTATAAATCATGCTACTGTAAAGATATATGCACATGTATGTTTATTGTGGCACTGTTCACAATAGCAGAGACTTGGAACCATCCCAAATGTCCGTCAGTGATAGACTGGGTTAAGAAAATGTGGCACATATACGCCATGGAATACTATGCAGCCATAAAAAAGGATGAGTTCATGTCCTTTGCAGGGACATAGATGAAGCCAGAAACCATCCTCAGCAAACTATCACAGGACAGAAAACCAGACACCACATGTTCTCACTCATAGGTGGGAGTTGAACTATGAGAACAGATGGACACAGGGCGGGAAATATCACACACCAGGGCCTGTTGGGGGTGGGGGTTTGAGGGAGGGATAATATTAGGAGAAATACCTAACGTAAATGACAAGTTGATGGGTGCAGCAAACCATCGTGGCACATGTATACCTGTGTAACAAACCTGCACATTGTGGACATGTACCCTGGAACTTAAAGTATAATTAAAAAAAAAAAAAAAAAAAAAAGCAGTGGTGGCAGATAAAGCAAATTGAGTGCTATTGCCAGGACGTGTGCTAGAGGCTACCCATCCCTGAATTCAGACCTGCTGTGGTAATGAATGGGTGTAATTGAAGCTGTAAGATTACACAAAGGAGACGACAGAAGAAAACATTTTTAATCATGATTTCTCTTTTACAGCCAGAAAAGAGCATAAGATGGAAGAAAGTCACTTAGAGAATGCACAGAAAAGGTAAGCAGCTCTAATCTGGCCCCATTTCTTTCTTTGACTAGCCATTCTTTTGTGTTAATATTATGAAGTGCATTCATTTTACTATGCAGTTCTATCTCCAAAACATTTTCACTTCCCCAACTGAAACTTTGCACCCTTTGAACACGAATTTCCCATTCCCCTGTCCCCAGGCAACCACCATTCTACTTTCTGTCTCTGTGACTTTCACTACTTTAGCTACCTCATGCAGTTGGGGTCATCTAGTATTTGTCCTGTGTGACTGGCTTCTTTCCTGTAGCATAATGTTTGACTAGCCATACTTTCGGTCCCATGTGTTAAGGCTATGCATCCATAAGCAATAAACTTCACTTGGAAGCTGGAGTGAAAGCACTGTAGCAGGACTTAGGAATATTTTTCCTCAGGAAGCAGGGATCATCCAGAAGTGACTCACCTGCCTCACATGCATGGCATGACACTATTCTGCCTGTTTGCCTCTCCTGCATTGCTCTGCTCCTGAACTGCTGCTTCATGGAAGTCAGGGACAGTTTGACCCTTCCTAGCATTACAGCCAGATCAAACTAATTATTGTAGACACCTAAGAGACTTATTATGTCTTTCCTCAGCTTCTAAAGAAGGATATTATAAACAAGGGACAGGTAGGGAGAAGGGGCTGTCCATATGTTCAGGTGGGGAGAAGGGGCTGACCATATGCCCATACAGCATATGGGCATTTCCCCCCAGAAGTTGGGGAAGACCTCAGAGGTCTTCTGTTCAGCCTCATGTCACCCACTTCAGGCATCTTTCCTTGCTCTGTGTCTCTCTCTCAATAGACACCAGAGGGGAACCATTCACTCCTAATCATCAGTTCTCACCCCTTAGGGCTTTTTCCTTTTTGTTAATTGACCAGGTTAGTCAACTGGCTCTCCCTCCCTCGTAGAAGAATGAGTGGCAGTAGACAGAGGTGTTCTCATATGTAGGGCTGAAATTTGAGATATATTTTGCTGGTACCAATTCTAAAAGAACTGGTAAATTAGATGAGAGGTAGGGGTAGGAGACAGCATATAAGGACAAATGAGCTTTACAAATGTGTGAGAGGAACAGTCGCCCAGTTAGGAATTTAAATGCAAATAAACAGATAGTAGAAATTCGCCATTTTCCCCCTGTTTGACCACAATTTCCAAGACTTCTGAAATCCCATAGAAAGTATCATCTGCCCTGTTTTCAGAGGTGCCAGCATCTTGCCCTGCTTCCCACTGTAATTACCAATAAGATTAAAATGCTGGTGAAAGCGAGGTGAAGGCAAGTCTTGCACTTTGCTAAGCGCAGACATATTCTCCAATCGTGCTTTTCATCCTGTCATAATAATCATTCAAAACTGAGATAATTCCATGGTTATGTTTTTAGGAGTTTGTGTCTCTCTATTGACCTTGTTCCTGTATTAAGCTTCCCTTCCCCAGTGCATAAAGCTAGCACGTCTGTGTTATGGAAACGTGCAGCACATAGAGAAGAGATTATCAACAAGGGCACATGGTGTCGGGCCAAACAGAAATTCAGCTTCTGGGGCGGATGTCAAATTTCTAATACTTTTTCAAGATTCTTGCTGAAGGAAAAGGGGGCCCACCGTAGAGGGGCCGAAGCTGCTGCCGTGCGTTAGCTCTGCGGAGGGGAGTCATAAATTCTGGTTGTCAGCGTTTTCCGTGGCTTTGTGGTGAAGGTAGTCTAGCTTTCATGTCATACATGAAATATGTTAGATCCCATCTTTAATGTAGAAACCACAGTTGTTTGGTTACACTCTTTAAGGAGGTCGTGGTCAGTGTTGCAATATTTGTGTGAGATTAGTGAACTCTTATGTTTTATTCTCAAGAGAAACAGTTTACTCTGAGGCTAAGGCATATTTGCTTTTCCTAAGCAGCTTCTGAAGGCATGCATACAAGACAATAAGTGGATGTGTTCCGCTTTGGATCTCAGGACTGTAGAAGTAAAACAGTTCACTTTGCTCTGGGTTCTTTGATGTAGTCATTGTCTGTACTTTAAAAATGTTTGGCCGAATTAAAAAGATACAAATCAGACAGGGAATTATAGCAGACAGGAAAGGGGTCAGGGACTAGTTTGCAGTGAAATAAAAAAGTTATATAAAACCAAACATAGGATTAGAAATCAATCTTTCAAAAGCTGAGAGCCGTTTTAGAGCTATCTGCTGACAAACAGAAATTTCAAAGTGCGTGATTGACCTTTGTTTCCTATATATTAGAGAAAATTCTTCTGGTTGTTAAATATCAGCAATTCTCTTGTCCAAATTGCAAAAGATTTTCAGTGGTCAGCCTCTGTGAATCAAAACTGAATTTAAAATGAAGGGAGTTTTGTCTAGGAAAGACAACAATCTAGGCCTTATGAGATCATCACAAGTTCATATTCTAGCTTTTAGGTTTTTCTTAAACAGTGGAATAACAATGAAATCAAATAAGGCACACTTTGTTTTTTGTTTTTTTTTTTTTTGAGACGGAGTCTGGCTCTGTCGCCCAGGCTGGAGTGCAGTGGCCGGATCTCAGCTCACTGCAAGCTCCGCCTCCCGGGTTCATGCCATTCTCCTGCCTCAGCCTCCCGAGTAGCTGGGACTACAGGCGCCTGACACCACGCCAGGCTAATTTTTTTGTTTTTTTTTTTTGTTTTTTTGTTTTTAGTAGAGACGGAGTTTCAACGTGTTAGCCAAGATGGTCTTGATCTCCTGACCTCATAATCCGCCCGCCTTGGCCTCCCAAAGTGCTAGGATTACAGGCGTGAGCCACCGCGCCAGGCCAAATAAGGCACATTCTTGAAGTGACTTTATCTTTGTCAAAGCTGCTGAGTGCCAAAGCCAGGCCACCCTCTGGGACTCTGTTTACTTTGGTTCTTCTGAAGAGGTTCGCTTGCTGTCTTCGTTTCCAAAACACATAGGGGAAAAAAAGGCTGAAATTTAGTATTTCTTGTAGTGTTTCCCACCCTTTAAGGGAGAGTAAGCAAGCAGCACCTCACCAATCCTCAGGGGGAGAGACAGGGAGGGCAGTGGTTAGCTCCGGTTTCGAGGTGAGAAAATCCAGGCCCACAGGAGGCTGATGTGTTTTTCCCAGGCCATGCAACAACCACCAGATTACTCTTGCCACTCTCTGAAACGGCACCAGGATTTGCAATATGTTAATCTCGCAATCTAGACTCCAGGGAATGCCAGAGGTGTGAGGTGTTCCATGAAGCACAATAACTGGACTTCAGTGTATTTTGCTGGAAAATGGAAAGATAAGTTGTTCCTCTAAATATTAGAAATGAAAGACTCTCCCTTCCCCATGAATGCTCAAATAAATATGCATCTGTATAGAAGGTAAGCTTAAGACAGAGAAAGAATAATCACGTGCCCTCCCTGGGATGACGCATGTTATATGTGATACAGAGGACAGCTGTGTCTAAAGTAGAAAAGGGTCGGGGAGAACGACTCTTTTGTCTCTTAAATGCCTGTGTGATTGAGCATGAGCAACAGAAAGATGAAGCAGACACAGCATTTCACAGAAAATCAGGGGACCTGAATTCTAGGCCCAGCCCTACCCGTGAATAATGCCACACAATCTTCCCAGGTCTCTGTTTTGTCATCTATAAAATGAGAATTTGGGCAAGTCATCCTGTAACTTCCTTCCCATTCTAAAGTCCTGTGACTGTATAGGAAATGCATGGCCTGTTCCTATAGGTTATATAACTCTACTTATGTATTCCTGTGCTGTAGTCAAAACAATTTTCATTTGAATTTAAAAAAGGTACATGCTATAGAGTGTACATTTGGTTTACCAGTATGTGGACTGCCATGGAAGTCACGGTTATGTCTGGGGCAAGAGTGGACGTCGCCACTTTCTTCCCTTACCAGTTTTTCTTGACATTATGTATGTTTGGAATTATAATGGAGTCCCGTAAGAGATTACTGCAGTTATTGCCTTTCTCCACTTATGCACTTCCAGTCTTTTAATAACTGGGAGCCAAAATTCCCTGACCAGTAGTTTTAATTTGCATTAAAAACAGATTTATTCTTTACAGAAGCACAAAGAATTTATGGGACTCAGAGCTGCAGCTCCAGCTTGGATCTCGCCTAATCGTAGCCATGGAATCAATTAACAGTTCATCTGTGAAATGTGATAAAATCTTATGAGATACATATTGCCCAATAACCGAGAGCGAGATGAAAGTATGCTCCAGAATAGTAACGGAGCTTCAGGGTTTTACAATCGCCATTGAATAGAGTTCCATTAGAAAATCAGTATTCAGGATGGCCACAAAAAATAAAAAATAAAAAAAATAACCTGCTGTGTCTGAACAGATGATAGAGCATTGAGTAATAAACCTGGCCAGCCATTCCTGCTTTGATTAGTTTCCAACACCCTAGAAAAGAGGGTCATTTATTTAAGTGTTCTTGCTCATGGCAAATGAGCTTGTGAGGCTTGGGGTAGGTGGGGGTGAGGGGGAAAGATTGAGTTCAAAGCTATAAATTGCCGCAAAGCTAGTGCCTCCAAGAAGGGCTGCTTGGGAGGCCCAGGTAGTCTGGTGTGCAGTGAGCCTCGCTGGGATAGGTCTTACTGATATCTGGGAATCCACTCTGGAAAAATGAGACTCTTTACTGACCAGATTGGAGATCATTTTGCAAGATCAGAAATGGTTTTTCATCCAAAACTTGCTATGCCTACAACTGTATCTATTTTGTATTCTTGTGTCGTATTAAGTTTTAAAAGGTAGCCCTCCTAAAGATCATATCATCTACATCTCTTATTTTACCCTTGAGAAAATTGAGAGTCAAAGATGCTGAGTGATTGGCCCAAGGTTACAAAGCCAGTATACACCAGAATAAGGATAGAATGGATTTTCTTGCTTTTCTGTGAAGCATTTGACAGATTAATTATTCCCAATGAGCTCTCGAACCGACTGCTGCTAATGCTGCAGTCAGCGTGTCATCAGCCTTGCATGTAATCACTAAACATAAAATGAAGAGCAGGGGAGAGACGGGGATCTGAGATGAAGAACTAACTCAAGATACTTTACCTACGCGGCCGGGCGCGGTGGCTCAAGCCTGTAATCCCAGCACTTTGGGAGGCCGAGACGGGCGGATCACGAGGTCAGGAGATCAAGACCATCCTGGCTAACACGGTGAAACCCCATCTCTACTAAAAATTACAAAAAACTAGCCGGGCGCGGTGGCGGGCGCCTGTAGTCCCAGCTACTCGGAAGGCTGAGGCAGAAGAATGGCCTGAACCCGGGAGGCAGAGGTTGCAGTGAGCTGAGATCTGGCCACTGCACTCCAGTCTGGGTGACAGAGCGAGACTCTGTCTCAAAAAAAAAAAAAAAAAAAAAAAAAAGATACTTTACCTACGCAACCCCAGAAATTATACATGCTGATTTTATACAGATAAGATGTGCCCAGGAGCATCCCGATCAAGTTCTGTTTTTTGGCACATCAGTTTGAGCAAGTAGATTTTCTGAGGCTTACAATAAACTTCAGTAACTATGAGCCCTTAGCTTCTGTGTTAGAGCATTAAACACATGGGAAACTGCCCCCAGCATCCCCCTCCTAATGGGTTTTAGTGTTGAGAATTTCTCACCCTCTACCTCATTCCATTTTCCCCCCTACCTGTTGCAGTTTTGAAACAACAGTAGGATATTTTGGGATGAAGCCAAAGTCTGGTGAGAAGGAGATCACACCCAGCTACGTGTTTATGGTGTGGTACGAGTTCTGCAGTGACTTCAAGACAATTTGGAAACGGGAGAGTAAAAACATATCTAAAGAAAGGTAAGGTTCAAATAAAGATTTGAATGCCTCCTTCAGGAGCCTCGGAAACTGCACTCTTAAACCTATCAAAGTGTGTCTGTATCACACGTGTCAATGTTTTCTTTCCGATCAAGTGGTCATCGGGAAAGGACTTTTGCCTCAGGGATCGTAGGGAAATTCGGGGAAAGCTTGCTGTCCACACGGGCAGGTACGTTCACATGATCTGATAAGTTACACTTTCTTAACCCCTTCCAATTACTAGCTAGTAAATGAAAGGAGGGTTGTGCTAATTTGCAACAGATTGCTTCTCTGTGTATTTTCACGTTGGCCCGGGCTAAATGAGGCAGCCTTGCTGTCGCAGACAGTATAGACAAATAAAAGTGAATGCTTTTCCCATTAATATACTGAACTTGCATCAAAGGAAAATCTCTGTGACTCAGGCCACACTTCACACAGCGTGGAAGCCCCACATTGGATTTACAGCGCCACTTCTGACTCCCTGTATCCTGCTGCGGACATCAAACTGCGTGCCGCTCGGCCTCATTGCAGCCCCCGATTTTATTAGCTGGGGGTAGAAGAAAAACCTCAACTCTGAATATAGACGAGGTGTGTGTGTGTGTGTGTGTGTGTTCGTTTTCCTTAGAGAGACTGAATTTGCCCCTATTTATCGGAAAAAAGCATTTCTGCCTGATCATTTTTGTGATTGGGTTGCCACTGTTCTGGAAGGGGTGTCATGGATTTAAACTTCAAACAAGTCTTACTGCTACTCCTGTGGAACAGATGTATAAGAATGGCATTCAGAACAGAGTGGAGGGAGACAAAAAATTCCTCAGCATTAGGAAAATGATATATTTAATTACAGCATCTGCATTTTACTAACCTTTGAGGCTTGACATTCCATAATTCATTATTTTTGTTCTTCACTTGGTAATCAAAGATATATACATAATATATTTATAGACACATCACAACCTACTCTAATATATTTCACCTTAAAACACTAGTAAGAGGATCAAAATTGTGAGATTTTTGACCTCGTATTAGTCTCCGAGTATTTTCTCAGGGAGCTAAAAAAGAAAAAGGCCTTCTTTCTTTCCAGGGAAGTTAGCTTTAAAAACGTTTATCAACACATCTTCCCATCATTACTTCTTTGGGAACGTGGGAATTAAACTGAATCTATCCATTATGTAGATAAAACTGAAGCAGAGAAAAGTACCATTGTTGGGAAAATAGGTCTTTGATAATAACATGAAAAAAATCCTAAAAATCTTGGCACCAAACTCTTAGCTCTTGCCCTGCAATCACTTCTTTAGCCTTTTAAAGTAAGCTAAAATAAGTTTCTCTGGAATCAGTTCTCTTACAAAAATGCTATTCTTACAGTAGCATAGGAGCTGGCCAGTCTGCCCTCCAGGTCCACACACCTTAAGGCTGGGACATCCAGCAGTGGGCCTGGAATGGACAACCTTTGCTTAAGAATTTGCACCTCAGATTTTGAGCACAGTCCTTAGTATATTTGTCCTTGGGGCCCTAAAAATGGTCTAAAACGAAAGACTAACAGAGAAGGCAATAAATTGCTTTATACGTTAATGATCTTCTGTCGAAATACTGAACTGTATTCCAAATTAAAAAGTGTTCTCTATCATAGAAGTTAGAGCAAAGAAATTGTGACCCTGTCATAGAGGTGGTATCCAGAAGTCCTTCAAAATGACAGTATCTCTGATTCCCAGCCACGGGCATTTGTGGCATTGCTTCCTGGGTGCAGCTGTTGAATTGCCTGCTTCACACTCTGTAAACCAACCCCTTTACAGGGTCATGACCTCACAAGACCCTTTTCGGTTCTTCTCATTTCGCAGTTTCAGGAGACCCTTCCTTCCAGCCATGCTCTGTAAGGATGGATCACCAAGGTTTCTACCCTAAAACAACGTCTCTGAACGTTGATGATGACTAATAAAATATTTCTGGAGGCAGCAGCATGGTTAGGAAAATCTGTTTGTTAAGAAATACTAGCACATTATGTGTATTACTGCTCAACCATTTAAACAAACTGATTAATATCCAGGGTTTTCTTAAAATCCTGAAGTGAGAACTTTGTGAGTGTTCTCTGTCTGCTAAAGATTTTAGCTTCTTGCCTGTTAGAATCACACATTCATTATGGTAAAATAAGCAAATTAACCGGAATTTTTCTATTATAATTAAATGAGAAACACTATAATTGCTTTGTTTTGACATCTATTTAATGATATTTGATATTGTAGTTTCAATTATACTTTTCCCGGAAACCCAATATATCCCAACAGCCCTAAGCATCAGGAGGCAACATAACATCATTAACAAGGGCATCCTAGAAAATAAAATTCGTAGCCAAAATAAAAACCTGATAATGTGTAATTATAAAGAAAAGAACTAGCATGGGATCTCATCAGAAAACTTCAACTCACTTAATTTTTAAATATATTTGAAGGCCAACTAAGTGCTCAAAATCATTGGAAAAATTAAGAATCAGTAGTAGCATTTTCAGAGGGATAGGTTTCATGGAAAATAGTGTTTTGTTTAAATTCTACTTCCAAATGAAATGAAAGTGTTGAAAACTACCCAGGTCACTGAAGGTTAATTTGAGGTGGTGGAGAATATTTACTTTTCCTATTTAGGATAGTTTTCATGAGTACACATTAGTTTGATGCAAAATTGAGATGAATGCATCTTCATAACAAGATAACAACTTCCCCTCATAAAATCCAGAATAATCTCTAAACGTACAAATGACCACATAAAAATGTGCTAAGTTCTTGTGCCTCGTGAGTGAACAATAACCTTATTAAAACTGGTGTCAGAGCACAACTCTGTGGTTCAGTAGAGGAAACAGTGCTTCACTAGGGAATATGGTTTACCTGGAGATTATATCTTTGGAAGAGCAATCTACTGTGTCGTGGTATATGAATGGCTTTCAATTTTCCTTGGCATTGAAGCCAGTCTTAAGCGAAACAGCAAACTTCTGAGCCCAGGCACAAATCTGAAAGCACCACTTCCTAGACGTGCAGTCTGTGACCCACTCAGTCATTGTGCTGCCCCTGGTATCAGGACTCAGCTTTCAGTGAAGCATCCCGGGTCCCTTCTCTTATCCCTTCTGAATACATGCGGGGCTGAGCAGTGTAAAAAAGACCTGGAGACACAGAGCTGAAAATAGGCGTTTTTACCCTTCATCCCCCCACCCCCACCCCCATTAATTGGCTGTGTGATCTTGGGCCAGTCACTTAATCACTGGGAACCCAGTTGTCACATCTGTAAAATATATATATTAGGATGAAGCAGGAATGAAATGGTGACTGTGAGCTCTTCTAGCTCAAAATCTCTATGAATCTAGAAACTACTGTTGTAATTTTCTGAGGAACTGGGTGTTTCGCTTCTGCCACAATGCCCCTCACCTTTGCTCTTGAGCTATAGGGGTTCTGTTGGAGGATATTTCAAGCAACGACTTGCAGGTGAGTTGGGAGAGAGATTAGGTGCCAGGAAGAATCTTCACTGCCCTCTTGAAATTGGTAAATGTCTGTAGCTGCCTTGCCTCACCTGAACCCCCAGTTCTTCTCATAAAATACTAATGTTGGCCTTTGTTTTGTTTTCTTTTGAGTTACTCAGGCTAGAGTGCCATGACGCAATTACAGCTTACTGCAGCCTTGACCTCCTGGGCTCAAGCGATCCTCCTGCCTTAGCCTACTGAGTAGCTGGGACTACAGATGTGCATCACCATACCTAGCTAATTTTATTTTTTATTTTTGTAGAAATGGCGTCTCGCTATGTTGCCCAGGCTGGTCTCGAGCTCTGGACTCAAACAATCCTCCTGCCTTGGCCTCCCAAAGTGCTGGGATTACAGGCATGAGCCACCACGCCTGGTCCTAATGTTGTTCTTGAAGATCACATTTTTTTATGGAGCGTGGACACAAAATATTTTTTTCTCTGCTCATCTGTATCCAACATTGCATTTATGATGTATCATAATCCCAGGTTTATTTTATCCTCAGAAGCAGCTTTGCCTCACTTTTACCTTTTCACACACTTTTGTATTTGTACCTCCTGATATCCAAACATTCAATGAATTTTTGGTACATGCATTTCTTCCACCTGTTAAGTCAATAGATTATCCAAGTATATGCATAACTGCAAAGAGGTAACCTAATTTTGCTGATACCTTTATTGGCTCTTTACTCTTTTTTTTTTTTTTTTTTTTTGGCTCCTTAATTATTCTGTGTGATAGGACCCTTGCTTACAAAACATTCCACCATTTAGGATATCCTAAGACTGCCCCCACCTATGCCCACGCATGCACACAAACCACTGCCTCCCACAAAATGAGCTGTGAATTTGCAAAAGGTACAGAAGGCCTAGGGGAGTCATGACTTCAGGAATAAAGTCTGGGCACATAATTCACCCTGAGCCAAAGCAAACTTTCAAAGTGCCATTTAAAAACCCCATAATGGGTAAGTAATGAGTGAATTAGAAGTTTGGTGAATTTTATGTGAAATGAAAATAAGAAATTTCACTATACACATAGCTATACTTTACACCATAGGGGAATGGATAGTTACTTTGTTTTTTCTTTTGGGTGTGGGGGCTGTTTTTTAAATTACTCAGCCACATACCAATAGGGTTTTTGTTTTAAATATGTTACTTGCTGTTATTATGGGTGATTATGGAACTGCTGTACCCTTGACAGAAGATAGTTCAAAGCTGTTGTGAGGCTATCCTGAAAGCTGTTCTCAGAGCTCCCTACTGCTCAGGTCACTTCAGGACCAAGAGCTGGGGACTTGCAGACGCTGTCACTCAATCCACAAACCACTGACTGCAGTGTAGACACTATGGGAATTCTTCTCTTTACATAATAAACTTATTCCTAGAAAAAGCTACATAAATAAAATTTTTATTTATTGAATCCTGCTTTACTACTGACATACATACATGATAATTTCAGTAACTTGTAACATGTTAACTTTCTTTTCCTTGCCCTGTGTTATGTAGTTAAATGGCTTGTATTCATTTAACCACTAAAGAGCTGCTTATTTTTTTAAATCCCTTAATAATACAATCACCCTCTAATTAATTGGCAAAACTTTGAATTTTCCTAAATCACATTTTAAAATGGTTCTGTGCAAATACACAAACAGTAAATGCCCCAAGACCTAACAGATAAACAGAATTATCATAATCACAAAGAATAGCCAGGCACAGTAGCTCATGCCTGTAATCCCAGCACTTTTGAAGGCTGAGGTGGGTGGATCACCCCAGGTCAGGAGTTCAAGATCAGCCTGGCCAACATGGTGAAACCTCGTCTCTACCAAAAATACAAAAATTGGCTGGGCGTGGTGGCACACACCTGTAATCCCAGCTACTCAAAAGGCTGAGGCAGGAGAATCTCTTGAGCCTGCGAAGCGAAGGTTGCAGTGAGCCAAGATCGTGCCACTGCACTCCAGCCTGGGCAACAGAGTGAGACCCTGTCTTGAAAAAGAAAAATCACAAAGAATAAAACCTGCTTATTCCCCAAGCAATAAATTTAAAACTATGTCTGCAAAATTGAAAATATGCCATGAATAAGGAGAGAGGATAAACTAAAAAGCTGTAAGAATTACAGGATCATTGGTTTAAAAACACTATACACATGTCTTGGACCTCTCTTCTCTGAAAGAATCATCCCATCTCTTCTTTTTCCTTCTAACTTCTTTTAAAAGAATAATTTACGTTTATTTCCTTATTTCCTTTTTCATACCACACACTCCTTCCTGTCTCAGTAAGGATAACGTCTTGGCTGCCATAACAGAGACCAAAGAGTCTATTTCTGACTCTTTACAGTTTTGCCCCCTTCATGGTGATTGTTCTTGACCCTGTATTTGAGGTGTCTCTGCCCTAACTCAGTAGTCTCACTGGGATTATTGAAACATCCTCCTCACTCTTCTGTCTGCCTAGAGGTTTTCTGTTTCCTCTTTAAATGTCCCTGAATATTGCATCCAGTTATCTTTCCAAAACAGAAGTTAGATCATGTTTATCTCTTTAAACATATTCTGTGGTTTTCCATTGCTCATGAAATAAATGAAAGATAATTAGTCGTGGTTGGTACTTTAATTTGTTAACATACTGAGTTCTCACAACAGCCCTGGGAAGAAAAATAAAATTAAAAAGGTTTATTGCTATTTCACAGCTAAGCATGAGAGAGTAAATGGATTTTCAATATCATAGTTTCATTAATAAACAGAATGAGGATAAGAACCTAGGTCTTTTTTTTTATGCTAAAGTTGAGTTCTTTCAAGAACTTCATACTCTCTCCCAAATTATAGCATGCCCTCTGAGAACCTGCCCTAAACTCACTCTCCAGCCTCATTTCCTATAACCTCATCCCTCCCTGCACCTACTGTGACCATTCACTGTCTCACACCACACTTTCTTTCCTTGTGTTCTCATTGGATAATTTCTTCATTCCACATTGCCCCCCATTATTTCCTGCTGAGCAAAATAGAGTCATCCTTCAAGGACTGCCTCCAGAAACCAGGTTCTGTAGAAATTTTCTGAAATCTCTCTTAATAAAAGAATTAGCTTTTTCTATGAGTTCTGACGGCATTTTTTTCTTACCGTCCTTTAGCATTTAACTCATTCCAGCTTGTTATTTTAGCAGTTGATGTGTATCTTTCCACTTCGAGGACACAAGCCTGTTGTTTGCTGGGTCTTGTATGGTGCATTCTCCAGCACACAGCTGGATAGTGAAAGAGCACTGAAGATCCTGGCTGGTGTAAGAGTTTGGAGGAAGAAATGATCCAAAGGAAATGTGGAAGCTACAGGGAGCTTTGAGGAGACACTTAGCCGTAATCAGGACCACCCTAAGCCGAGAGTTTTAGAGGAGATTCAGAAGCCAGTGGGGTAGTGTTAGAGATCAGCAGCTCCCAAACCTGGCAGATCTCCCAAGTCACCTGGAGGTCATTGCAAAACTGTAAACAGAGCTACTGAATCAGAATACCAGAGTGTAGAGTCTAGAAATCTGTGGTTTTAGAAACTCCCCACAGAGAGGGCAGAGCAAGAACACATTTTGTGTTTAGTTTCCTTAATAAATACCTTGGCTTCACCATCCTCTTGTTTACATGTACCAGGTAAGCTTTGGAGATGAGAGATTGACACCTTCCTAGTGATTTCTTACCTTCAGCCAAGTTTAGAAACTCCTGAGCTCAGGTGATCTTGCAGTTGTTTTCCAACCTGACTTCCTGCAATTTGAAGTAGAAAATGAGCTGGGCATTGACAGAGCAGATGAATTCGGCTACATAGACCTGGGGGTTTACATTATAAAGATGCGAACTTGGGTGACTCAACACACTTTTGGAGGAATCACACGCAGTGTTATTCCTGGGATCAGCCTAACCGCCCTCTTTCCTGTGCTTCCTTCTTTGAGTGCTTGGTCTACTCCAGTCTTTTGTGTATTTGCGCATTCCGATAATATAAATTTGTAGCACTTAATTTAAACACGTAGAATCATGTGTCACTTAACTGGTGGGATACATTGTGAGAAATGCATTGTTAGGTGATGTCATCATTGTGCAAACATTATAGAGTGTACTTACACAAACCTAGATGGTGTAGCCTACTTCACACCTAGGCTATATGGCATAACCTATTGTTCTTAGGCTACAAACCTGTACAGCAGGTTACTGTACTGAGTCTAATTGTAACACCATGGTATTTGTATCTGAACACAGAAAAGGTACAGTAAAAATATAGTATAAAAGATAGAAAATGGTACACCTGTGTAGGGCACTTAACCATGAATGGAGCTCACAGATTTGGAAATCGCTCTGGGTGAGTCAGTGAGTGAGTGGTGGGTGAATCTGAAGGCCTAGAATATTACTGTACCCTATTTTTTTCTGTTTATAACTAAACACTGTACATTTAGGCTACACTAAATTTATTTTTATAGTAAGGTAATTGTGCCACAACATTATGGTGACTGTGACTTCACTAGGCAATAGGAATTTTTGACCTCCATTATAACCTTATGGGACCACCATCATATATGAGGTCTGTCTTTGACCGAAATGTCATTATGCAGTGTGTGACTGTACTTTATAATATTTACATAAAGGCATAATTTAAAAATATCTATTATGTCTCAAGTGATATACAAACTATGAAACTCAATTCTGGAAAAATTTACTGATCACATACTGTGTCCTTCATGAACGGTTCTCCAATCTGTATGAGCTATCTTACCTCCAGAATTTTGAGAGTTTACTATGTCTTCAATTTTGGCATTTCATGATTTGGTTTTTTATTTATTTGGTTATAAACACTTTCTCTTTTGGATAAATCATAGCCCCTAGAAGATAATTACAATGTCTTGTACTACTTTGTTTTCTCTGTAGCACCTTGTTTTTCCCTATATATAGTAGATACTGAGTTAGTATTTGTGGAACAAATAAATAATCACTGTGTGTGTGTGTGTGTGTGTGTGTGTGTGTGTTTGCCATGTTGAAACTGGTTGCAGGATTTGCTGTCTGCTGCTGATAGATGAAAAATCCTATTTATTTGCGTTTCTGTGGTAGAAGTCTCTGAACCTATCCCATATGAGTTGCTTCTTCCCAAGAATCTAAAATCTTAATAGCTTTGTTAAAGAAAACAGACATGTTCAGAACAAGAAAGATTAGTTAATGGAGTAAAACAATCGCCAGGTCTGTTCTTGACTGTATGACTTTCAATTTGTTTAGAAAAAAACACGGAAGTGGAGATCCTTTGGATTCATGGCTATGCCAAGCCGCAAACCTCTTTGGAGCTCAAATCAAAACCTTAGAGCGCATCTGTCCACACTCTGTTTCCCTAGCTTGGCAGAGAACAATGGAAGCCTAAAGTATGTCTCCTTCATTCAGCCTAGAATATTTCTAAATTACTTATCTGTGGGACTCCTGACAGCTCCTGCCTTGGGCAGAGATGCAGCAGGGGGCTGCCTGGGTAGGATGATTTGAGGGGCGCCAGAGAGGCTCCCTACTCCAGACAACCTTCCCTGTTTCCTCACCCTTTTGTTCCAGTCACTCGTGCAAACAGGCTGTCAGTGCTGGTTTCTGGTGAGACTCCGTAGGTGGTATAGGTTTCAAAACCAAAAGGGGGGGAGTTGGCATCTGCTAGCACATGCATGTCTTCATTATCAGGATTGGAAATGTCTTCCAAAGACTAATGCATTTCAATGAAATTTGCAAATTTATGACACAGGGCTGATTTCAGTTTTCAAATTGTCTCCCAGACTACTCTCCCTAAATGAGGAAATGAATGCGATGCTGTTACCTTTCACTCTGCACCTAAATCGCTAGGTCGGCTCTGGGTGTTATGTCTACTAGTGCAGAGTGATTGGCTTTAACTGATCATTCCAGGGCCAGTCCAGGGCTCCCCAACTTCAACTCCCCTGTGGCCCGGGGGAGAAGCTCTGCAAATGGAAGAGGCCTTTGTTCTGCAATTAATCACTTGAAGTCAAAGTATGTTTGGGTACTACAAGTGATAGCTCAAACAAAACTATGAAGTGGCTGATCTGTGTAGCTGGTGCAATGCAGTCTCTAAGAGAAGTTTTTTATTTTTAAATAGGAAAATAGCTTAGGAATAGAGTAGGGAAAATTGTCAGATTTAGATTTGACAAAGTACACAATTGGACAAAATAGAAGTGATAAATGCTAATTTGTCATGGAATTTTGTTTTGTTTTGTTTTTTTAAGAGACAAGGTCTCACTCTTTTGCCCAGGCTAGAATGCAGTGGTGTCATCGTAGTAACCTCCAATTCCTGGGATCAAGTGATCCTCCTGCCTCAGCCTCCTAACTAGTTAGGACTACAGGCACACATCATCATGCCCAACTCATTTTTTTTAAAAACATTTTTGGGGGTCTTGCTATATTGCCCAGGCTGGCCTTGAACTCCTAGCCTCAAGCAGTCCTCCTGCCTCAGCCTCCCAAAGCACTGGAATTACAGGTGTGAGCCACCACGCCCAACTGGAATATGTTTTAAAGGCTAAATTCTGGTGTGTTAGGAGCTAAGCCTAAGATTACTTTGTGCTCATATTCTTTCTTTTCCTGCTAGTCTGTTTTATCATGGCTGCTAGTGAAACTGACCTGGGAGGTACAGGCAATGCCAGAGTGGTCAGAGCCAAAGGTCAGATGGAAGAGTGTGTCTGTCTAAGTATGTGGCCCCGTTGGCCTGCCTGGGATACATGAACTTGGGGTTATTGTTTATGGCTCTTTTCTCTTAGTTTTATTTTTCTACCCTTTGAAAACATTCCACATAGGCTAGTCAATGATGTTTTCATCAGCTGCTGCAGCAAGGAAAAAATTTCCCTTTAAATTGAGAAATTAATGAGTTTGGTTTTTTTTTTTTTAATTTCTTTTCTTACTAACAGTAGAGAGTGACTTTACTTATTTCATTGACTTTTATAGCAATTAACCATGTGCGATAGTTATGTCAGGAATTCGGAAACGCCTCATGAGTGAATGTTGTCAAGAAGGATAGAAATGAGAGTGGTTCTCACAGCCCTGGTCAGGTCTCTGTGATCGCACTTATTTAGAACCAAAGTTGGACATTAGTCCCTTTTCTCCTGGAGAAGCAATTTGACTCTGTGAACTGGAGTCCGTACCTTGTGTAGACTCGAGGAGTATCAAAAGACCTGAACAAACTACGTAGAGTGGACAGAACCTTACTTCTGATGTTCAGGCTACCAGGCAGTGGTTGGAGGGATGGCTGGACTTAGCCATATCCCTCTGAAAGCATATTTAAAACAGCCCTTACGGCGTTAATACCATCTGTGCTTCAGGTAAGCCTAATGAGGAAAAGATGCAAATGTTGCCCTCAGTCTTCTCTATTCAAAGTGCCATAAACCATGTGATATTGAGCTTTCTGAGGCAAGAGAGCCATTTCCACGATGCCCCGAAGTCTATATGCTGTTCCCTGTATCTTGGCCTGATGTGACTTAGTTCAAAGCTGCAAGGAGATCATGGCAAAGGAGTGAATATTCACTCCTTGTTGTATTTCATCCTTGAAGCTCTTTATACCCCTTTTCTGACTTTTTCTTCTGAAGGGAGACCGTAAGAGTGTCGTCATTTGCTCATAGAAGCTGTCCCTGGTAATGATGGGTAAGGCAAAGCTATGTTGGGTGGTCAGACTGGTGAGTCATTTATTTTACAGGTGTGATCTTCAGTGAGGGCCAGTACCTTTTCTGTACCACAGAAACCTTATTCACCATTCCAAAGGATCACAGGCCGGAATTGACTGAGCTAGTGGCAAAAATGCATGTTCTTTTGTTTATCATGTTGCTCCATGTATTTCTGAACAGTCATGAGAATGAAGAGCTCTTGCAGTTATTAGAGAGATTCTGAACTCCTTCTTTACATTTAGTGGTGCAGCACTTGGACCTTCAGTTTTTTTCATCCTTTTTCTTAGGGAATGTGGACATTCCCTGTGGCATGCTGACTTAAAGGCACATTACCTGTTGGCGCACATATGCCTCTAGCCTGTAGAAAGCCCACGGTAGGCCATAGGCTCTCCCAAAAGATGAGGCTGTAACAGTGGGGAGCCTAAATCTCTAAAAAGAAAGGCATGCTACTTTTTGAACATAGTTCACCTGGCTGCCTGTAACCCCTGCTCTCTGATGAGTTGAAGAAAAAAAAATGATTTTGTAGTGGTTCTAATGTGAAAGCAAAGGTTACAGTCAACTTCTTTTTCTTTCTTTTTTTTTTTTTTTTTTTTTTTTTTAGTTTTTTGAGACGGAGTCTCACTCTGTCACCCAGGCTGGAGTGCAGTGGCATAATCTCAGCTCACTGCAAGCTCCGCCTCCCGGGTTCACGCCATTCTCCTGCCTCAGCCTCCCAAGTAGCTGGGACTACAGGTGCCCGCCACCACACCCAGCTAATTTTTTGTATTTTTAGTAGAGACGGGGATTCACTGCATTAGCCAGGATGGTCTCAATCTCCTGACCTCGTGATCCGCCCACCTCAGCTTCCCAAAGTGTTGGGATTACAGGCGTGAGCCACCGTGTCTGACCAGGTTACAGTCAACTACAGAGTCAAAACTAGGCAAGAACATCTGAGGACATGACTCACTTTCCCGTCTCATACTTGTGTCTTTCCTCAGTAGTTGGCAGCACTTGGTATTTACCGGGGCTCCCAGTAACTCCTTAGGGAGCATAGGCATGATAGAAGGAGGAAAAGATTAAGTTTTCAAAAATTTTACTGAGACATTTATGAATTGAGAATATGTGTGTTCTTTCTCTGACATGTTTGTATCTTTTTTTCCTATATATCCAAATTATTTTGTAAGGATTGCCATATAACATTTATTTATTT
This sequence comes from Piliocolobus tephrosceles, assembly GCF_002776525.5. Lineage (NCBI taxonomy): Eukaryota > Metazoa > Chordata > Mammalia > Primates > Cercopithecidae > Piliocolobus > Piliocolobus tephrosceles. The sequence goes on from NC_045439.1 coordinate 155,540,095, forward strand.
TTTTATTTTTATCAATACAGGAGGTACATGGATTTGTACAGGTTTGTTACACGGATATATTTCATAGTGGCAAGGTTTGGGCTTCTAGTGTATCCATCACCCAAAGAGTGAACCTTGTACCCAAAAGGTTATTTGTTGATCCTCACCGTCTTCCCACTCTCCCTCCTTTCTAATAATCCCCAGTGTCTGTTATTTCCCTCTATACGTCCATGTGTAACCACTGTTTAGCTCCCACTTATAAGTGAGACCATGCAGTCTTTGATTTTCTCTTTCTGAGTTATTTCACTTAGGATAATGGTCTGCAGCTCCATCTATGTCACTGCCATGGACATGATTTCATTCTTTTTATGACTGCATAGTATTTCATGGTGTAGGTGATCCACATTTTCTTTGTCCATTCACCTACTGATGGACATTAAAGCCGACACCTAGGCCAGAAACAAAAACAAATCCACAAATGATGAGGAGGTTGAGCATGTATGCCGCTGGAAACTGTCTAACCAGCAAATTTTCTTTGATTAAATGCAAAAAGCCCTTACCTCCTAAGTGGGAGAAATAAATTCCAGACTTGGGACAAAGTTACACAACCTCACTGAGTCCTAGTCTCCTTTGGGCAAAGTAATGTGGATACTTTTCAGTATCTTGCAATCTATACATAAGATGACATGTGTAAAGATTTAGCACATTTGGGTGGCCTTGAGCATCTTTTCTTTTTCCTTATTTAAGACTCAGTCAGCTAATCGGTAACTGGAACTATACTTCTAAATGTTTTTATAGTTTTTTCCCAAGGATAAATGCAAAAAACAATCATTTTATAACTCTTGAGTATTTACTAAACATTTAAATTAAGGCAGAAAAACCAAAGTTATCAATGCACGTCATTTGTCACATAGATGCTTACTAAGAACTGACTTGTGCATGGTACAGTGCTGGGTAAAGGAACAAGGAGAGGTCCCAAATATGGATAAGTCCTGCTCATTGTCCTCAAGTTTCCAATGGTTTAAGAAAAATAAGACACCTACTCAGTTCTAAGATGAAATGCCTTAAGTACCTTAAGAGAGGCACAAAGTGCTTTGTCACTTAAGAGCAATTACTTCTGGCGAAGAGAGATGAAGGAAGCTTTCGTGACTTTGACACTTAAGCTGTAAACAGAAGAATGAGAAGGATTTGAATGCATGGAAATGACTCAGTCAGTCACTGAGGGAACAGTAAAAGCGAGATGCAAAGGTGAGAAAAAGCCATGTGCAAAGAATGTAAGGCGTTTGGGTGGGTCGTGGAACACGTGGAGTGAGGTGAAGGAAAAGACGCTGGATCAGTAACCACATACAGTACTTGCTTTAATTTTTATAGCAACAGTGTTATTAGGTGTGGTATTATTCACACTTTTAAGAGATGAGGAAATTGAGGTTCAGGGGATTACGTGACTTATCCAAAGATACTCAGCTAATTAAACCAGCATACTATGAATACAACAGATCTGAGTCTGAAGAGGTAAGATAGACAAGTAAACTAGGTTTATAATGGGGAGATCCAAAATCTTATGATTTTGGATCCTATCATATAGTCCAGGAATTGGCAAACTGCAGCCAGATCTGGCCCACTACCAGTATTTGTCAATAAAATCTGTTAGAACACGGCATTGCCTGGTTGTTGATGTATTTGTCTGATGGCTACTTTCACACTGCAACAGCAGAATTAATTTATTGTCCAGTGCACAAATAAGAATGTTGAATTCATTGTAACTAACCTGTGCATGTGGGCAGGGAGATGGGATTACTAAAAGTGTGTTTTAAGCAAATTGTATAACATTAGCTAGATAAAGAGCTAAGCTACTCAGCCACTTACAGATGCCAACAAGTATGTGATTAATATTAAGCAAGGTATTTTTTATTTGAAGCATGGAAGAAAAAACATATTTTTTAAATGTCTGAGTTGATCTTTAAGTATTTACTATTTTGCAGATTTTTTGAAGAAATTTTAAAAATAAAAATACAAAAGATAACATGTCACACCCATGTTCCCACTACCTAGAATTATAACTACTAACATTCCTCATATATTCTTTAAGATTTTAAATTTAAAAATGAAGTCTTACAGATAAAATGAAATTCTACTTGGCATGTTATTGTAGGTGTCATTCTCTTCCCAGATCTTTCTAGCAGTAACCTCTGTCATGAAATTATTGAGTATCTTTCTAGTCTATTTTGAATACTTTTATATGTGTGTACCCATATATAAATACAGATAGATGTTTGTATGTATGGGTTCAATTTAAAATTATACGCACAATGTAGCATACTGCCTGCAAGGTAACAATAGCAGCTTACATTTATTCCGCTATTACCACCTGCCTGGAGCTGCACTGCTGTTGCAGGACCCCACCGCTTTCGGTCAGGGGTTTCCTCACTGCAGTCCCTTCTGTGGTTGCCAGAAAGTTGTTACAGGAAAGCAGTCTCGATCCAGACCCTGAAGAGAGGGTTCTTGGATCTCACACAAGAAAGAATACAGGGCGAGTCCGTAGAGTACAGGGAAAGCAAGTTTATCAGGAAAGCAAAGAAATAAAAGAACGTCTACTCCATAGGCAGAGCACCCTGAGAGCTGCTGGCTGCCCACTTTTATGGTTATTTTTTGATGATGTGCTAAATAAGAGATAGATTATTCATGCCTCCCCTTTTTAAGATCATGTAGGGTAACTTCCTGACTATTGCCGTGACATGTGTAAACTGTCTTGGCACTAATGGGAGTGTAACAGTAAGGATGACCAGAGGTCACTATGTGGCCATCTTGGTTTTGGCCAGTTTGGGCCAACTTCTTCACTGCAACCTGTTTTATCAGCAAGGTCTTCATGACCTGTGTCCTGTGCTGTCCTCCTGTCTCTTCCTGTGACTTAGAATGCCTTAGCCATCTGGGAATGTAGCCCACTAGGTTTCAGCCTCATTTTACCCAGCTTCTATTCAAGATGGAGTTGGTCTGGTTCACATGCTTCTGACACTGTCTCAGTCCTCTCATTGATCCGATGTAGCGTGCACTATTGCTGTCAAGTATTTTGTAGGAAATAAGGCACACAGAGAGTTCTCTTCTGTAGAGTCACACAGTTAGTAAGTGATAGGGCTGTAACACAGTTAGTAAGTGATAGGGCTGAGAATTAATTCTGCAGTCAGACTTTGGAGCCCGAGCTCTTGACCGTCATCATAGATGGCCTATTCACTGTCAGTGCAGGATTCTTCACTCTCTCAATTATCATGCTTCTGATACCTGTGCTGGTTGAATTCATAGATCTAGTTCATTCCTTCTCACTGTTATACCCTATTCTGTTGAATGAATACTGTACATAAGCAGCATTGCACATTGCATGGTAGTTAAGACCTATGAAATGGGAATAGTCAAAGTTCCTGTCTCACAGAGTTGTTGTGAAAATTAAGTTTAATTCAAATCTGGTAGATAGAACAGCACCTGGTACAGATTAAGTACCCAATAAATGTTGTTATTTGCTATTGTCATATATCTATTACCCATTGAACGTATTCATTAGGATGTCTGCAGTTTTTCATGATTGCACATATTGCCAGAGTGAAAGCTCTGTGTCTGTTTATTATTATTTTTGGTATCTCCCTACAAGAAAACTTGATGGCTTGTAGAGTGTACATGCTTCCAGTTTTACTTGATATTGCCAAACCCCACTACACCAATTTCTTCTCCCTAGTGCACTGTGTGGCACCTCCCATTCCCCTGCATCCTCACAAACAGTTAATATTGTCTAATTATTTACGTTTGCCAACCTGATGGGTAAGAAATACTATCATGCTGAATTAATGAATTTTTAATAAATTTTCTTGAGATAGAATTTACATATTGCAAAATTCACCCTTTTAAAGTGTACAATTCGGTGCACATTAGTATCACTTCACTACACAGTGGTTTTTAGTATGTTCACAAGGGTGTACAACCATTACCTCTATCTGATTTTAGAGGAAATCGTTGACTGGTTAGCAATAACTCCCCATTTTCCCCTGCATGGGTAAACCCATGGTTTTGCTAATCTACTTTCTGTATGGATTTGCCTATTCTGAACACTTCATATAAATGGAGTCATGTGTTTTTGTGATTGGCTTCTTTCACTTAGCACAACGTTTTTAAGGTACATCCATGTCGTAGCATGTATCAGCAAATTCATTCCTTTTTATGGCTTGATAATATTCCATTGTATGGATATAGCACATTTCATTCATCCATCAGGTGATGGAAATTTGGTTACTTCTACTCTTGACTATCACAAATACTGGTTCTATAAACATTCATATGCAAATTTTTATATAGACATCTTTTCCGTTTTCTTAGTCCTACATATATTTATGTACCTAGCAGTGGAATTGCTGGGTCATATGGTAATTCTGTGCCTAACATTTTGGAAAACGGCCAAACTGTTTTCCAAAGCAACTGTGTAATTCTACAATCACATCGGTGTATGAGGGTTCCAGTGTCTTCACATCTTCATCTCTAGTATTTGTTATTGTCTGTCTTTCTGATTCTAGCCATCCTAGTGGATGTGAAGTGGTATCCCATTGTGGTTTTGATTTGTGTTTCCTGATTACCAGTGACATTGAGCATTTTTTTTACGTGCTTATTGACCATGTGTATGTCAGCTTTGGAGAAATGTCTGTTCAAATCCCTTGTCCATTTTTAGAGGAGGGGATATAATTTGTCTTATTTGAATTGTAAGAGTTCTTTATGTGTTCTGGACACGAGTCTCTGTCAGGTATATGATTTAAAAATATTTTTCCCATTCTGGAGGCGGAGGTTGCAGTGAGCCAAAATCGCACCACTGCACTGCAACCTGGGCAACAGAGCAAGACTCCATCTCAAAAAAATACATATATATATTAAAAATTATGTATTTATATATTATAAATATATATTATATATAATATAAATAAGTATGTGTTATGTATCATATATTAATAAGTTTATGTATTATATATTATATAATATATAAATATATTTTTTGAATGGGAAAAAAGATAACCTCCAGAATGAAAAATATATATATATCTATCTATTTTTTCCCATTCTGTAGGTTATCTTTTTTCCCATTCTCTAGGTTATCACATCTTAATTGATGTGAAATGGTGAGTTTTAATATTTGTGGTTTCACATTTCCTCAGAACTTCATTCTGCTAAGTGGATCACAAGCCAGATAACATTGAAGTAAATAATGCTCTGTGCACATGGTATTCCACCCATCAGAAACTACCACATTGTTCACAATAACAGTCTTCAGCTGGTGAAGAAAATTCAGTTTTGATAAAGCAGAGAAGCCTTCACACCTAATTAGGGTTTGAATTTAATAACAAAAAGCAGTGAAAAAACATTTCAGTATTTTCAAATTGCTGATGGATTAATTCAAAAGCATTTGGGTTTATGTTTAACCTGCCTTAACTCTTTCTTCTTTCCTTTTCCCTCTTCCTTTCTTTTCCCTGTCTCCCCTGTCTTTTCCCTATTTCTATTTCAGATTGAAAATGGCTCAGGAATCAGTCAGCAAGTTGACTTCAGAGAAGAAAGTGGGGACAAAGAAAATCAATCCCACTGCTAGCCTGGTGAGATATATTTTTCAACATAACCTAACGATTGTCATGAAAATTGAGTTGCGCCCAGGAATGACTAAAACTCAGAGAAGAAACGTAGTATCCAGAGTCTCAGTTCCCATCCCAGAGTAGCATATGATTTAAAAAAAAAAAAAATAGTATGTGTGGATGGAGGTACAAAACATAACTTTATATGTTTTTCCTGTAAACTCAACATAGGTCATTTCTGGTAACCAAATTTAGTCCCTTGCCATTTCACATCCTTCCACACGCTACCCACAGTACAATCACCCTTATCTCAAAGTATCTGTCTCTCAAAATGTTTAAAAATACTCATTCTCTTCAGTTCCTTTTCTCCATTAAAGAAAGAGGCAGGGATTCTCCTGTTGATGGTTGGGAAATTTGAAGTGCAGAAAGATACAGGCTACCCAGAGTCACTTGGCAAGTGGATAACAAAAACCAGGACCAGATTCTGGGTCTCCTGACATCTCTCCCTGTGCTGGAAAGCAGCAGTCTCCCCAGTCTTCCTAGATTTGAGACTGCATTGTCCTCCAAAGTCCAGTTTTCAATAGAGATCACAATGAATCTCCACCTAGGTGTTACAATAGTCAGAAGAGCTACATGGTTGGGATCCCAGGATGTTGAGAATGAAATGGCCTGGGTTCAGAGCACAGCTCTGCCACTTAAATAGTTGTAAAACCTTAGTGAAGTTACTCTGTTTCTTTCTCTTCCATGAAAAGAGCATATTACTTTTCCTTTGGGGTTATTTTGAGAAGACTGAGAAAAGACATGTAAAATGCCTAACACATAATAAGAGCTCAATAAATATTAGCTGTTTTTCTTGTTGCTGTGAATTTCAGCTGCTTTGGTTGACCCTGCAGTGGGGAATGGTGATGAGTGGGGAATGGCAATGAGTGGGAAGTGGAAGCATCACCCTTCTGTCTCGGATTTTTCAAACCCTACCCTCTCTGGACCCTGATGTCCCACAACTCACTTACTTTATCCTTTTAGATTATTAGTACTTTTTTGCTGGGTGCTTCAAATCCTTTGAAATTCTAAGTGGGATCTAAGTTATAAAGTGAGATTATTTCTGTTGATTGACCATGATGTTTCTCCCAGCAACCCCATGAGCAGCTAAATGAATGTTGCATGAGGCTGATGAATGAGAAATGGAGAAGTCCAGGCTGCACAGCCTGGTCAGGTAAAGCGATGGTCGAGCACATGGTCCCTACCTAACCGGACATGTCCTCGGTGCCCATTTGATGGGATATTTATGACATTCATTTGTATGATTTTCAGTGGCAATCGGCTGAACCCTGATTTTTATCTTCCTCCTTCTTGAGCCTCTCCCTCTTCCTCCAGACCTTTCATTTGGGCGTCTATCCAGACTTTTACAGCCAAGCCTGTTCCCCCAAGGCAGAGAGAATGGGGTCAGCCATGTAGACAAAAGGGAAACAATGGGTTTACGACCTCCCCTGTGAACAAACTCCCAGTTGTGATCCTGGGCTTGTGGGGGTTGCTTATTTTATTGTCTGTACGGGTGGGTGGAAATTAGGGAAGAGCTTGTAAGCTGATTCCTGATTCAATTTCCCAAGTTAGGGATGGAGTCCAAATTTAGGATGGGTGTCGACAAATCATCAACTTAAGTTTATATCTAGGCCAATTTAGTAATTCACTGCAACGTCATATCTCATAGCTCATCAGCAGCCAAGGATCCATTCTCAAAGGCTTCTCTCTGCATCTGCTCATTCCAAAAAGAGTATACTTCTCCCTTTTCCACTTTAGCCTTCTGTTTGCCCTTCTCTAAGAGCAGGTACACCATCCTTACCATACTCATGTGTTTATTTCCCTAATGTCACAGATCCATGAGGGTCCGTGTTTCTGTGTAGTGTGCTCCTGTTTATTTTTACATCTTCCCAGCAGATGTCCATGTTCTTCCCTTTAGAAGGCAGTCCCTGAGGAGGAAGCTCAGCGAATGAAGAGCATAACATCCATGGCAAATCGGGAACTTCTGCCATTCTGCAGAGACTAAATCTGGTCATCCCTCATTTTGCATGGCTTTCCTTGAGTTCTGCCAAGTTGATCATTGGCAGATACATTGAACTTGGAAACAGTAATTTTTTTCATACCTTCTTGAGCATTCTCTTAATTCCATCAGTGGGCCAAAGGTGGGGACGGAAGGGGTCCTTGAGTAATACTACAAAGTTAGGGTCTTTGTCACAAAAGAAGAGAACAGAAAAGACCACCCTGGCATGGTAGAGGCCCATGTTTTAGATGGATGTAGTTGGTAGATTGGCTGGTTATTGATTTCTTGTTTGTTTGTTTTCTGGGGAGTAAGGGTGATAGGTAGGGAGGGGCAGATAACTAAGAGCTTAGGGAAAGAGCAGTAGAGGTACTCTCATTTCTAGGCCGTTTGGCACAATTCCGGAAACTCAGCATTCTAGACCAGAATTTGAGAAATGTATCAAAACTTGCGAAAGATGAAAGAAATGATCAGTTTTTTTCCTTAACAGAAAGAAAGACTGCGTCAGAAGGAAGCCAGTGTGACCACCAGCTAAGAGGGAGACACTTGGAAATGATGGCGCTGGAGATGGAGGACTGACCTTGCATGCATACTCTTTGTGACCACAGGGTTGCAGGACGTTCTTGAAAGATGTGTCACTAAATGTTTGTTTTGCTCAGCTCTTTCTGAGGTCATCTGCAGAGAGTGCCCCATGCCTTCTTTAAGAAGTCCCTCATTCAGCCAGAGGAACAATGGAAAACTATTTTAAGGGAACATTGCAGAAATATTTGATGACTGTTTCTTGTCGAAGCCCAAAGTCCACTCTGTTGTAAGACCAGAAGAAATACCACAATTTTTCCAAAATTTTTTTAAAAGCTGAGATTTCCAGCTTTATAACCGAAGCTTGATACATGTCACATTGTCACAGAGGAGAGAAAGGATCATTGAGGACAGTTGCCTTGGGAGAGTTCAAAGTCTTTGTCATTACACACTGCTGTTTTGATTATTGGTCATGGTTTTCATCCTGTTGCAGCAAAATCCTGCAGCATCTTTCTCTCCAGTGTTGCAACTCACCAAAACTATTTTTGAAGAGGTCCAAGAACACGTATTTTCCAGACTAGAGAAACGATTTTTTGTTGTTATGGTTTACATAATGAAAAAGAGAAAAAACAGAATCGTGCCTGGGTGGAGAGCGGGAGACATATAGCCATAAACTTCATCCTGGAGAACAAGTTACCATGCAAGGAGTTGACGTCAGTTATTGAGTGAGGCCCATTCTTGTTTTTACATCAGTCCTTAGTGGTTTTCTGGGCCAGCAGAGATTCTGCATCACAACTCCCTGGAGAAACTGTAATACCTGAGCAAGCATAACCTTGGGGTCAGAGAACCTGCTTGGACAAGAGACCCAGCGGCAGAGCACCTTTCACATTTTGGACCGTTCATGATGGGCGATGTGTTGACATGGAGCTGAGTTCTACGTCATGTCCTGTGACTTTGCAGCTGCACCCCCTGCCCGACCGTCCCCAGGAGGCAGTTTCCAGATAGGAGAGCAAATGCAACTCACAGCCCCCGCTCATGACCTTGGCTGATAGACATGTGAAGTAGGGTGAAGCAGGACTCTTTAATGTCCAAAAAAAAAGGGCAGAAAAAAGGTTCCTTACATGAAAATGAAAAGAAGGTAATTACATTAATAGAAATCTTCAGGTGGAGTATTATTCATAGGCAGCTTTTTCTGACCCTGGCTCTCGAGTCACGTAAGGAAACCACCTTGGACCTCTCTGACACTTTTGTCCTTAAGCCACCTCTCTGAATTTATCTCGTGAGGGGTGAAGAAAGAGGACTGGAGATGAATTGAGAATATGTTCAAAGACTCGTTTTAGGCCTTGAAGAAAGAGAGGCTGAGCTTTCTCCTCCAGTTGGTGGAGGACAGTCCAGAGATGAGCAGGAATCTTAAATTTCTTCCCAATCCAGCCATCACATGTGGCCTGCCCCTTGCCGCAGCATCTTTACAGAACCCTTGGACTTGCCAGGTGCCTGAGCATCTTCCCAGGATATGCCTGCCCGCCAGCAGCCCCTCAGGAATGCTTCTATAATAGATCCAGTAATGAAAACAGCACCATATCCTAATCTAATATCAGCTTCGGGAATGAAGACTGTGGTCAGGATCAAATCAAGTCACAGAAGCCATATTCATGCAGGTGCTAACCGCCTCTTCTACTGGTGCAACTGAAAAGAATATGGTAACACAGTTGGATTTTTACAATTCACAGTGAAGGAATGAGACAAGAAAATAGAAAAGCCGAGAAGGAACATGCATGACTAAAAAGGCTTGAAGTTGCTTGTGAGCAAGAAGCTTTTTATGCTGCTTTCTTAGTTTCTCTTCGTTTTCACTTAACTCTGAAGACAACCAAAAGAACTGATCAATTAAAAACTAATTCCACTTACAGCCAGCTTATGCTCCTTCTAGTATTATCATGCACAGGAAAAGTGCCAGTTTTAGCCATGCCATAGAAATCAGCTCTGAGTTCTCTGGGGCCAGCAGACGTCTAAGTCCTTGTAGGCTTGATGGTGAGAGCAGCAGGAGGTTTTCAGTGGAGTCACTGCTGTCCACTTTGGTCTCTAAATAGGATGCTCATGAGAAATCAGTGAAGGTAAGCAGGGCTGCCACTGTGGCCACGTAACCCTGCCAGGAACCAGTGCTGAAGAATAATGAGTGAGAACACTTAATTTGAGAGTTAGACCAATGCAGCCCACTTTGGATTTCATCCTAGTGAACAGACTAAAACTTTGCAGTAAAATACCTATTTCTACAAAGCAAGGTTTGCCTGCCTCGGTTGGGGAAACCTAGTGGTTTTGTCACACTAGTCAATGTATTATGTTGGTGTTTTAAGACACCATGGCAGAACCTTCATTATTCTCACCTGGTCTGAACCTTGCGTCATATATCTGGGATACCCCCTCCCAGGTCCACCAATGTACCACACTGCTGACACAGCCTTCGTTTTTAACTCAAATTGATGCTCAGTAAAGGTCAATGACAGTTTGTTCAAGGAAGTTCATCTAGAATAATCTGGAGGCCTTGAAAATGATCCTCTAAAATGCTGTTGAGCTTGTCTTTAGGGCGGCAGGAGAGTCTGAACTTCCTGGAGAGGAGGTGATCGGGATGCCATTCGGCAGCTTGAGCACATCCAGCCAGCAGGCTTTAAGTGGCTGTTCTAGGCATAGCCCTCCCTGAACTAGAAAGGAGAGTAAACAGTTTTGCTAGCTGTGTCTAACCAGATACTCACACCTGACTAAGTAGTAACTCTAAGAACCCTTAACTTACAAACAACTTTGTCTCCTCCTAGACAAAATTAATTAAATATGAGGACACAGTTTGACAGTAGTTCAGATTCTTGCATGAGCAATCGACAAGCATCAGAGCACGCAATATCATAAGTTACATAAATTACACAAAGTATATCATAAATCACACTATAGATGAGTTAGGTAAAAAGCATCAGGCCCATGAAGTATCAAAAACCAAGTTAGGAGGTGTACTGTATGGCTCTCACTTCAAGAAGTGGCAGCTTATTGGGGAAAAAGAAGTAAGAAAAAGTGTGGCCAAGCAGAAGTGAATGTTTATGATGACAGTGGGGGGCCCAGAGGTCATAGGTGATGGCCCTACTGCCGAACACTTTCCTTTTGAATCCTGTGTTGATGATGATGACTTTCTGCACACTCACTGCAACTTAGGAACTACGGAGAAAGATTATCTGAAATCTGAGAAGTGGAATAAGGAAACCCAGTGGTGCTATTACACCTTTAAATGTTCTAGCCAAAACAAATTGCCAGTGTGGTTGAGGAATGGATTATCAGATGGCATGCGGTCTCCCCTCCTCTCCCCTATCAAGGACAGTAGAAGCTGCAGACCTCTTCTCAGCCTCCTTCAGGCACCTCCTGTTTTCACAAGCACCATAAAGAATGGTGTTTCTTAAGTGAAAAGTTCAGATACTGCTGGTAAAGAAACTGGAAAAAACTGAAGGAAGGAATAAAACATGTTGGTAGTATTAACACCTCCAGTAAGATAAGTCATTGGTATGTCTAAGGGACACAGTGAGATGCAGCAGAAGAAATACCTGTATTTTGGGTGAAGATTTGCCTATTGGCCTGGGATTGCACATTCTCTTTATGCTGTCTGCAACAGAGAAATTTTCATTTGAATGATATTCTTCCTTTCTTGAAAGTTATATGTCCTCATTTCTATTTCTGCTTCTCCCTTGGCCAGTATCATTGATGCAGATCATTGCATGCGACAGCACAGCAAACTGCACCAAGTCAGTGTGTGAAGGGGACTTTGCAATGCACGCTTGCAGGCTCTTTTTCCGGGAACCAGTTGTAACATTGGTGGGGAACCTCTTCACTCCCTGACATATAAATTTGGTCGATATTATAGTACTCACCTCCACCCACAAAAACAACAAAGATAAAATCAATTTTAAGCTTGATATGATGAGAAGGAAGAAGTCCAAAAATATATAGCTTCCCCCCCATATCTAATCCAAAGATTAAATATCTGATTTTATAAAGTAGTTTAAATTGTCTTTTTAAATTGCTAACAAGAAACATCAGTTATATTTGAGCTTCATTTTTCTTTTATCCTTTCTGTTCTAATAAAAGTGGCCAAAAGGTGGAGAGGAAAGAAAAAGCTTCCACTTTTCAGAAATTTTTTTGTATTAGTTCTTTTATCTTTAGGTACCCTACAACTGAAGAGAGTGGAGAGAATAAAGAAATGAACTTTCATTCATGCCTGCTACTTTTGTCTTCATAAAGAAATCTGCAACACAGATGAAACCAGTCTGTGGCTAAGCTGATAGGATTTGAAAAGAGTGGATACTTTTTAGTCTTTCCAGAATGCAAATAACTTGTTGCATGTATTTCCATTTTTCAGCTGTAGAGAGAAACAACCTAGCTGCCTGGAAAGTGTTGTTAGTACAGAAGTGGCTTAAAGAAAACACCTTCGAATAGTCAACTCAGCAGATCTGTCTTCTTGAGACTTACATAACGATACTCATGTCTCCATTAGCAATTGCATCCAGGCATAACCAGGCTCAGTTACACAGCTTGTATGTGACTGGGAAGCCCATTTTGTGTCATTTCGGCACACCCGTCCTCTGTTGACACCTTATTAGAGACACTGCATTTTGGTTTCACAATTCTTCATCTCCCTTCCCAAGGAACGGGCACTCTACCAAACTCTTCCAGATCAGTGCTTTGTTGGGAAGTGATGAGTTTTAACATGTCCAGTTTGAAGCCAATTCTGTATCCTTATTTGTTCCAAGACTCTTAACCAATACTGTGATACAAAGTTCGCATTTGGGAAACTTGCGTAGTTAACAACTTGCACATATGAATATATTAAAATGGCAGCTAGCTAACTCTGCCTCTTAAGCCACTGTGCAATTTCTACCAGTGGAGAGATGAGGGAAGCAAATTAAGCCTCATTCAGTAGGTCTGCTGTCTGGTGGAACTTACGGAACTCATTTCCTCCTCTATCCCCAGCCCTTCTCCTCACTACTCTGGTGATAACCAGGGGCATAGAAGACCTGTTCTCTCTTACCCTTCTCTTCTCTGATAGGTTGGTTTCCTTCAGTCAACAGCTCACGTGAACTCCAGACTTTATTCTGTACTACATCTCTGAAGTTCTTGATCTGGGGAAGAGTGACTTTTACTCCATTTTTATGTGAAGGTGGTAGATACAGCCGTCAATTTATTTTTCTACATTCCCTCTAACCTTATGTAATTATCTATTTTTAAATCTTCTCTTAAATATACTGAGAATCTCTAATCTGTCTCCTTTTCTAAAGGCTGATCCAACTATACTTGTGGGCCATTTTTCCAAGCTTTGCGTGAAACTTGGTAACATTGGACCAGCAAAATGCAAAGGAGACTATAGTTTCAGGCAGCAAATCACATCCAAAGAATTTGGCATGAATTAACCTGTGCCACACTATAGCTATCACATTGGCTGAACATCTTCCTAAATTCTACCTGTGTAGACACTGAGGGGCTCTCTACCTTTGAAACTATGAGAATGTCTTAAATGAATATGAATATTTCTCTCCATGTACATATTATGAGCTGCCAATGCATTATCTTAGTATGTCAAGAAGGAAATCAGATGTTTTCAGGCACACATTAGCAATGGTCTGTTAACGTCCTTGGCAAACATGTACCTACTTTCCTTCATTGTTCTCTTCAGGGACTTTCTTCCACTTTCCTGTCATGAAACTACTGTATTTTTGATGGCTCAACTGGGTTCGCTTTCCAGATCTGTCTTCCCAAAATGAAAGGTTAGTCCCATAGACCACTGGCTATTCAGGGAATGACTGTCTACCTCCGCATGACAAGGATGGTTAAGTGTTCAGGGATGAACCTGGAAGCTCTTAGCATGGATTTTGAATTCCAGGTTTCTTTATAGGAGATGTATGAAAAGGAGTCTATAGCATACAAAAATTATACTGCTCTTCCCAGTAAGGGACTAAAAGGACATTTGAAATCTTGTGAGTTACAAATATCTCCTTTTTTCTCTCTTCATGCTAACTTGTCTGAAGGTAAAATCTTATTTCTTCATACATCGGGCCACAAGGCATAAAGAAGGTAACTCAGCCCCACTGAGATTGTTTTCTGCATAATCTTTGAAAGGCTTCCATTTCTATTGAAAAATCCATGAGCGAGAGGGAAAGCATAGTAACAATTCTGTTCGCTCACAATGACACAAATAGGTGTTAGGGATCTACCCAAGGGATAGGTCTACAACAAAACTACTAATTTTATAATTCTGCAATTCTATAATTTCCCGAGGCATAAGTAATATGACCCTACTGTCAGCTAGATGTCTAATCTTCAAAGAGTGTATGTATTAATAAAAAGGATTTCTCTTTAAAGAACTAATCTAAAATACTTCTAAAAAGGCAGAAACTTTTAAAATTAGAAATTGGATAATTTTTAATCTTTATTTTAAGAATCTTTAGAGAAAACGTTGATTTATCACAGTCTTTTTCTTCCATTGAGTTTTCATTTAGACTAGCATGGCAAGCAGGGTGGCCTTGGACTTTAATTTAGGGGATTGCACTTTGGCCTGGAAAATACGCACTGGCCTGCATGCCTAGAACCTAAGTGACGGCAGTCAGCATCCTAGTATGTATCAGACCTAGCAGAAATGTAAATTATTTCAAGTACTTTAGAGTTTAGTTTTCTTGGTGATACCCTGGACCCTGGATGCAGCTTTCTAAAATGTATCTGATCCATGCAGTTATATGTCTTCATATAGCTGGGGCCTTGTGAGGTTGCAAGCAATGGGAAGAGCAAGAAAAAAAGGATGCATGCATGGAAGAGGAAAATTTGAACGAAGCTGATGCAATGTTTTGCTGATAGATTACATTGTTAGGGAGCTGGTGATTTTTGGCCATGGTTGTATCATGGACAGCTTTTTGTGGAAGTTCAAGGCATCTCTGTTAGGCAAATGTGAGTGCCCATGATCTTGTATTGATCAGTGCCAGACAATGTACTGGGAAAGCAGGTACCCCAGTGAAACTGGTCTGTACTTGGTTTAACAGCTCCAGCAATTTCAGATCCATGGGGCTGCTTGTCCATAGACCCTGTTTACTCCATGCCTGTTCAAAAGTCATTTTGACTTCTAGCTTTGTTTCACTTTCTCCTTTCCATACTTCTGTTTCAGCTTCCTTTTCCTTCATATTCCATGGCTGTTTTTTTCTTCCTTTACAGTTTCTTCCAGACCCAGATTTTTTCACCTCTCTGCATCCTAGACAACTGAGTATCTCCCTTGGCCCCTCCTCCCTCCCCTCACACCCTGTGCTCCATTCCTCAGCCATTTGGACAGGGATCCCCGCTGTCACCAAGGAGCCCATGTGAGACACACTGCTGTGACTGCCTCTTGTTAATGTCAGCATCACCTCATCACTTAAGCAAAAAGGAAAATCCATAAAAGAGATGGAAAATACGTCTCTTTTTATTTTACTTTATTTTAAGAAGGTTGGGTAGGGTGGCGGGGGGGTGTTATTCTAGGCCTTCTCAAGTTTTCATAGATTTTACTTTAAACTAATTAAGGCCATTCTCTTGATAAATTTGTACATCAGACCAGGTCACCAGCTATGATGCAGAAGGCCATATTTTTGAATCTCAAGCAACTCTGTGCTGCTGGACAAATTGACTTAATTCTGTGCAGGCAAACACTTTGAATCATAAGGCTTTTTATTGCCACTCCGTTCTTACTACTACTCGTGATTCAAACATCTACCCCTATTCTGAATCAGGATGTTAACACTTTTTGGTTATTTTCAGATGAACAGTAATTGCTACACTCTTGAAAGCACTTAAAGTGTAAGCATGTCCTAAATAGCCATTTAACCTGGTAAAACATTGGCTTTTCTGTTTAGTTAAGTATTAGACCAATCTGTAGATATAATGTAAAAGGATTTTAGGCAGTCATGAAGACAGTCGGGGAAAGGAGAAGGCCCTTTAAAAGACATGAAACCTTACATGCTCTTGGATATTTGTAAGCATAATAAGCTCATTGGATTCAGGTATTTTCCCTTTGCGTTTTAAAAAATATGTATTTCTAATTTGCATATTTAATTTTGTCAAAGCTGAGAAATGCTTATGAGTTGAATTTATAAATGTCATTTGCAACCAAATGAAGTATTTATTTTTAAAAAGAAAGGGTGAAGGAACCAATACTGATTTGTACATAATAAAAATATGTGTGCGTATTATATATATTATATATTTTTTCCTCCTTGACAGTACTTGGTCACCATATCAAGTGTATTTTTGTACATAATATATATTGATGAGAAAAATGTCAATTGTCTAGTCAAAAAATTCTATCTCTGTGATAGATTATATTTATCCTAATCTGTTGATACCTCTGTTAATTTGTTTTAAGAGATAGAATTATATTTTTCGGAATTTACAGAGAATTGCATTCATGACTTTCAATTGTAAATATGCTAAGGGTATTTTAATAAACCTTGGTTTCATGTCCATCTGGTATGCAATGCAGATTTGTTTTCAGGAGGCATGTAAAGCAATCTCCCAGTAGTGCTGTAATGTGCATAATACCTGTCACTTCTAACTTGTGTTACCACTCAAGTACACTGTTACTTCTAAGCTGCAAGAGCTGCGTCTGAGGAAGTCTATCACTGGTATTTCCTTTTTTCTCCCATTTCTACCCTTTCAACTGTGGGCAACTTGGCCAGGCATTCAAGGCCAACAACCAACAGACAAAACCAGCCAGGCATTAGGCTTAACCAAAAGCAACACTGCTTGAATATAAATTACCCAAGGGACGGGGCACAAAGAGATTGGTGACTTCAGGCTGTGGGTTGAAAATAATAAACTAGAGAAACAGAATAGAAACATGATTGTATGTATTATCTTAGCACAAGGTACACGTTATTTTCAAGGAATAATATGAAGCATGCAGGTATTTTATAAACATAAAACCAAAACACTTTAAGCAAAACACTCTTCTATTTAAATACAAATGTAATTGTATTCTTTAATTAATACATTTCTTTGGTGTTCCTGAATGCCATACATTCTAGAGTTCTAGATATTTGCTGCACTATACCCTATTACGTATAGCAATGTTTAATGAACAGACAGTTATCTAGGAAGACATTTCACCACTACAAAATCTTCTAAATCATAGTCAATGAGCTGCAAAAAATCTTTGGACGTTGGAGAAAATCTCTCAGTAAAACTGCTGAAGTTCAATGGAATTGCTAAAAATCACAGTGTTGATGAACACTTCAAGACTAGAACCCAGGTTTCTTGCCACTAAGGCCAAAGCCCGTCCAACTGATGAATTCATTCATCAGATTAGACTGCTCTCTCCTTCAAAATACTCTATCATGGAGAAATATTCCAGAACTATTTGAAAAGAAGAATCCAAAGGCTGCTAACATTTTTAAGAAACATTATTAGGGTTGTGTTCTGAATTACAACACCCATGTGAGGGTAGAGGCCTGGGTGTCATAAAGACTTTGGAAAAAATACCAGCACACCATAGGAAGAATCTCATTTCTGGTCTAATCAAGATTTATTCTCCTCTGCTTAGTTAATGAGTATACATTTTTGCCTAGTCTTTAAATAGTCTATGAAGCTGATGCTCCAACTAACATCTGTTTTAGTATGTTTTGTGTTCCTGTAACAATACCTGAGAATGGGCAATTTATAAACAGAAATCTGTTGTCTAACAGTTCTAGAGACTGAGAAGTCCAATATCATGGCACCAGCATCTGGCAAGGACCTTCTTGCTGCATCATCACAGGGCAGAAGGCAAAAGGCCACAGAGGCAAGGGGGGGCCCTAGCGTTTTTCATAACTGCATTAATCCCACCCATGAAGATGGAGCCCTCATAGCCTCATCACTTCTTAAAGGTCCCATGTCTTAATACTGTTACAATGGCAATTAAACTTTAACTTGAGTTTTAGAAGGGACGTTCAAACCATAGCACAGGTTTTTAATCCCTGAGGCTGAATCTTCTCCCCCAGATCAGCTGCCCACTTTCACCTTGCTGTGATTGTCATTACGGAAAGAAAAGACTTTCAAGTTCTCCACTGGCCCTTCATGCACATTAGATGCCACTGAGTCCAGATCTTCTGAAGGTAATGTTTGCTTCATGCCCATCATTGTGTAATGATAAATAGTAGGAGAAAATAACTTTATTCGTTATTAATTGCTGTATAACAAAATACCCCAAAATTTAGTGCATTAAAGCAACAATATTACTCATTTCTCTTGGCTTTTGTTGATCAAGAGTTTGAGAAGGGCTCAGCTGTGCTGTTCGCACTTGGAGTGTCTCATAAGGTTGTAGCAATGTGTTTATTGACATATCTGTCATCTAAACATCATAACATGTTTATCAACATATCTGTCAACATCTAAAAAAATTATTAATATGAGTCTGTCATCATCTGAAAACTGGATGGCTTGAGTGGGACTGGAAGATGCACTTTCCAGTTAGCTGACTCAGCTGGCAAGTTGGTGCTGGCTCTAAGCTGGAAGCCTCAGTTCCTCTTCACATGGCCCCGTCTTGAGTGGTCCAAAGTGAAACATGTAATGTTCTTTCCGACCAAAGCTCAGAAGCTGGTCACTTTCACCATATTAAGCTATTTATAAATCATCTGTGCAGATTGGGGAAGTGGGGAACTAGATTCTACCTCTTGATGGAAGAATGTCAATGCCACATTGTAGGAGCATGTAAGATGGGATGTATATTGGTGAGACCATCTTTGGAAAATACAATCTGTCACAGCAGCTTGCCCTGTGTTTTTCTCTCTAGTCTTTCTCCTCCTTCCCTTGTTCTAATTTTTGTCCTAAAACTAGGTTTTAGATTTCTTTCTCAAAATTTTTCCTACTTTTCCCCAAATCTTCCCTCCCTCAATCTGCATATTGGAGCATAGACATGTTTGTCTTGCCTCTCTGGAATAGAGGGACTCTTTACCTTGAAGACAGTGAAATGTATCCTGACTAGTGGAGGATATAACTGACTTTATATTTTATAAGTGACTTTACAAACACTGATTGAGAAAAGAAGGACTCAAAGATGATCCTAGGATTTTACTTTAAAATCCTAATCCTGCATTATTTATCATATGTCTAGGAAAGATGATGATCCC
This sequence comes from Piliocolobus tephrosceles, assembly GCF_002776525.5. Lineage (NCBI taxonomy): Eukaryota > Metazoa > Chordata > Mammalia > Primates > Cercopithecidae > Piliocolobus > Piliocolobus tephrosceles. Next base: position 155,559,366 of record NC_045439.1, read on the forward strand.
TGCTAAAGCTGGATCTTGGCCAATAAGTAAATGAAATCATGCCTTTTCAGTGGCTTGAAATAAGGCTTCCATTGACTTATAATAATAGTATATATGCATTAATATAATGGACTATTATTCAGCCTTAAAAAAGAATGAAATTTCAACACATGCTACATGAATGAACCTTGAAGATGTGATACTAAGTGAAATAAGCCAGTCACAAAAGGACAAATATTGCATGGCCCATGATATGGTTTGGCTGTGTCCCCATCCAAATCTCACCTTGAATTGTAATAATCTCCACATGTCAAGGACGGGTCCAGGTAGAGATAACTGAATCGTGGGGGCGGTTTCCCCCATACTGTGCTCATGGTAGTGAATAAGTCTCATGGGATCTGATGGTTTTATAAATGAGAGTTCCCCTGCATAAGCTTTCTTGCCTGCTGCCAGGTAAGATGTGCCTTTGCTCCTCCTTTGCCTTGCACCAGGATTGTGAGGCCTCCCCAGCTATGTGGAACTGTTCCTTTAAAGAGTCCATTAAACCTCTTTTTCTTTATAAATTACCCAGTCCCGGGTATTTCATCATGCAGTGTGAAAATGGACTAATACAGTCCACTTACATGTAGTACCTAGAGTAATCAAAATTATAGAGACAAAGTAGAATGGTGGTTTCGAGGGGCTGGAGGAAGAGGGAATAAGGAATTACTATTTCATGGATATGGAGTTTCAGTTTGGGAAGATGAAAAAGTTCTGGAGATGGATGGTGGTGATGGTTGAAAAACCATGTGAATGTATTTAATGCCTCTGAACTGTACACTTTAAAATGGTGAAGTGGTAGGTTTTATGTATATTTTACCACAACAAAAAATAATAGTGTATACATATGTATTAAGGGCTTCCTATATGCCAGCTAGTCTATTAAGCATTTTATATGTATTCATTTAACACGCATAATAATATTACAAGGTAAAGAGTACTACTATTCCCATTTTACAGATTTTAAAAGTGAGTTTTGGAGAATTGAATAACTTTCCCATGCAGTCGGTAAGTGGCTAAAACAGAATTCAGACAATCTAAAGAAACATTCTCAACCATGATTCTGTCTCTGTCTCTAAGGTCACAGAAATTGAATTAGCTAATTCAGGAGAAAGAAGAATGTATAGACAAACATTTTGAGGTCTTGTCACATGGGTGGTCTTATAATTTCATTTTTGAGAGATAGTAAAAATGTACCATCTAACAGGATGCTTCTTTCTCAGTCATTTTGCTCTTTAACCTTGGCTTACTTTTTGTCAAACACCTAGCCCAAAAGCATTGAAGCCACCAGCACTTCTGTAAAAGGCAAAGGAACTAACAGAATACAGTTGTATACATATATGCTTCAAGGAACAGCTCATATACATCTGCCAACACTTTCTTCCTTCTATAGGTGGGGTGAAGCAGGGCATAATACAGGCAAAAAGTGAGCAGGAGCTGGTGAGAAGCACTTGAGGGACACTATGAGACTAAGAGGAGCAGCCATCTAATCCACCCTTGAGTTGTTATCCTAAAGTAGCCTCATAGTGAATCAGTCTGCAAATATATCTAACAAAGTGGAACAGTGTCCTAGCCATGAAAAAAAAAAAAAAAATGTTTAAAGAAAATTGGATCATACACTACCCAGAATTTCCCGGCACCATCTACCAGTACTGTGGCTATGTCATTGCTTGATCTGAAGCCAAAATGAGACCCAGTTGGAGCTGATTCAGGGTCATTTTGAAGATATTTGCCACTGAAATTAAATCCTCTGTTGAAAGAACCACAACAGATAGTTGTCCTCAATTTTCTTACACTGGCCAGAAATAGAAGGAAAGAGAAAAATCCTTCAAGAATGAAAATGCCTTCCCTCATACTTCAAGTTCTAGAAAACATGACTTACCAGATTATTCAGTCACTTTGCCTGACCTTCTAAGACTTCCAGCGTAGTTCCAAAGATCAAAATGGTTTAGCTACCTCTAGGAAACCATTGCATTTGGGGGGATTTGTCCCACAGAAGAATGTTGGCCTAAGTCGTGGGAAGAGAGTGCTGATTTACAAAGTCAAAACACGTCTGCTCTTTAGCTTTAGTGTGAGAGATAGGAGAACATGAAGGACCCCACCATGGGCTCTCCCAATGGCCCATTATAAGCCTCTCCAAAGAGGTCCTTTCTGATATAAGAGCCCCCTCATCTCACTGGATCCCCATGTAAAATTTGGTGGTAACTTAGAGAAAAATGGTCTCCTAAAATACACATTTTTATTGATACGTCCTCTAATGAGAAGTCATGACCCTAAGAAAACTGTAGGGGCAGCACAACATAAGGAAAGATCATGGCCTTTGTGATCAGACCCAATCTTCTATCCCAGCTCTGCCACTTACTAACGTGGTGACCTGATGGAAGTTATAGCACTTTAAGCCTCAGATGCCTCATCTAAAAATAGGAATTTAAAAATATCTCAAATGGATTGTATAAGGTTGTCAAGAGTTCTTTCTTCATGGACACACACACACAAAATGTTGTCAGGGGTACAAAGGAATAATGCAAAAATGTGTGACATGAAGCAATAAACATTATTTTCTTCTTTCATTTAAGGATAGTGGCATGAGTGGTGTAAGGTTAGAGACAACTAGGTCCATGCATGTCTGTGTCTTTTCACAGTGTCAGGCTTTTATTCATGTTATTTCAATCACAAAAGCCCCAGGCTACATGGAGTTTCCAAGGAGGCAATTCTTCTTACTATTTTCTTTTCACTCAGTAGTCAGAACCAGGGCATGCAGGCTCAAGCCACTCTACAAGTCAGTTAATATTTCAAACCATACATAATAATATAATTAATATATAAATGTTATAGGTTAAATACCTTACAGCAAAGTAATATTTAACATCAAGAGAAAAAAGAGATAAGAGAAAGGGTTAATGAACAAGTCCCGGGGGAGCTATGACAACAAAAGGAGTCCTGGTTGGGTCTGGGTGGTTCATAGGTGATATGGTTTGGCTGTGTCCCCACCCAAATCTCAACTTGAATTGTATCTCCCAGAATTCCCACGTGTTGTGGAAGGGACCTAGGGGGAGGTAATTGAATCCTGGGGTTCCGTCTTTCCCGTGCTATTCTCATGACAGTGAACGAGACTCACAAGATCTAACGGGTTTATTAGGGGTTTCCACTTTTGCATATTCCTCATTTTTCTCTTGCTGCCACCATGTAAGAAGTGCCTTTCACCTCCTACCATGATTCTGATGCCTCCCCAGTCATGTGGAAGTGTAAGTCCAATTAAACTTCTTTTTCTTCCCAGTCTTGGGTATGTCTCTATCAGCAGCATGAAAATGGACCAATACGGTAAATTGGTACCGGTAGAGTGGGGCGTTGCTGAAAAGATACCCAAAAAAATGTGGAAGCATCTTTGGAACTGGGTGTCAGGCAGAAGTTGGAACAATTTGGAGGGCTCAGAAGAAGACAGGAAAATGTGGGAAAGTTTAGAACCTCCTAGAGACTTGTTGAATGGCTTTGACAAAAATGCTGATAATGATATGGACAAATAAAATCCAGGCTGAGGTGATCTCAGATGGAGCTGAGGAACTTGTTGGGAACTGGAGCAAAGGTGACTCTTGTTATGTTTTAGCAAAGAGACTGGCAGCATCTTGCCCCTGCCTTAGCTATCTGTAGAACTCTGCACTTGAGAGAGATGATTTAGGATATCTGATGGAAGAAATGTCTAAGCAGTAAAGCATTCAGAAGGTGACTTGGGTGCTGTTAAAAGCATTCCGTTTTAAAAGGGAAATGGAGCATAAAAGTTCAGAAAATTTGCAGCCTGACAATGCAGTAGAAAAGAGAAACCCATTTTTTGAGGAGAAATTCAAGCTGGCTGCAGAAATTTGCATAAGTAACAAGGAGGTGAATGTTAATCCCAAAGACAATGGGGAAAATGTCTCCAGGGCATGTCATAGGTCTTCACAGAAGCCGCTCCCATCACAGCCTAGGAGGAACAAATGGTTTTGTGGGCCAGGCCCAGGCTCCCCATGCTATGTGCCGCCTAGGGACTTGGTGCTCTGTGTCCCAGCTGCTCCAGCCACTGCTAAAAGGGGCCAAGGTACAGTTTAGTCCATGGTTTCGGAGAACGCAAGCCCCAAACCTTGGCAGCTTCCGTGTGGTGGTAAGCCTGCAGGTGCACAGAAGTCAAGAATTGAGGTTTGAGAACCTACCCCTACATTTCAGAAGATGTGTGAAAACGCCTGGATGCCTAAGCAAAAGTTTGCTGCAGGGGCGGGGCCCTCATGGAGAACCTCTGCTAGAGCAGTGCAGAAGGGACATGTGGGGTCAGAGCCCCCACACAGAGTCCCTACTGGGGCCCTGCCTAGTGGAGCTGTGAGAAGAGGGCCGTTGTCCTCCAGACCCCAGAATGGTAGATCCACTGGCAGCTTGCACCATGCACCTGGAAAAGATCCACTGGCAGCTTGTACTGTGCGCCTGGACACTCAATGCCAGCCGATGAAAGCAGCCAGGAGGGAGCTGCACCCTGCAAAGCCACAGGGGCGTAGCTGCCCAAGACCATGGGAAGCCACCTTTTGCATCAGAGTGACCTGGATTTGAGACCTGGGGTCAAAGGAGATCATTTTGGAACTTTAAAATTTGACTGCCCCACTGGATTTCAGACTTACATGGGCCCTGTAATCCCCTCGTTTTAGCCAATTTCTCCCATTTGGAATGGCTGTATTTACCCAATATCTGTAGCTGTGCCCTCATTGTATCTGGGATATAACTAGCTTGTTTTTTTATTTTACAGGCTCATAAGCAGAAGAGACTTACCTTGTCTCAGATGAGACTTTGGACTGTGGACTTTTGGATTAATGCTGAAATGAGTTAAGACTTTGGGGAACTGTGGGAAGGCATGATTGGTTTTGAAATGTGAGGACATGAGATTTGGAGGGGCCAGGGGTGAAATAATATGGCTTGGCTGTGTCCCCACCCAAATCTCAACTTGAATTGTATCTCCCAGAATTCCCACGTGTTGTGGGAGGGACCCAGGGGGAGGTAATAGAATCACAAGGGTCGGTCTTTCCCGTGCTATTCTCATGATAGTAAGTCTCACGAGATCCGATGGGTTTATCAGGGGTTTCTGCTTTTGGATCCTCCTCCTTTTTCTCTTGCTGCCACCATATAAGAAGTGCCTTTCACCTCCCGCCGTGATTCTGAGGCCTCCCCAGCCATGTGAAAGTGTAAGGTATGTCTCAGTCTCAGGTATGTCTTTATCAGCAGCGTGAAAATGGGCTAATACAGTAGGTCTTGCAAGGAAGAGCGTCTGAGGTGTCACAGCCTTCAGTGGGAGATGCCAAGTATTAACTGCAAGACTGTGTCAGTTAAGATGGCTGTTTTAAGTTCCTGAAGGCTTAATTGTTTTATAGTCACAGTGAAAACTGATAGTGGAAGAATTTGCTTGTTTGTGACCATATCTGGTTGGATGCAATCTTTGTTTCTTTATATGTTTATTAAACAAAACATGTTATCCATATTGGCAAAGTGCCCTATGAAATATAAAGTCTTTTTCTAAGATGGAGTTATGTCAGAAGTGCTCTACACAAACAGCCAATATTGTTTTTCCTGGGCCATCCCCTTTTGAACTTCACAATTGGAAAATATTGTCTCATCTCCTGAGCCCAAACCTTGTCACTCGATTACTCAGTGTGCATGTGAGTTGATTCATCCTGGCCTTTCCCGTTCCTCTAGGGGTGAGATACTCTTTCAGTTCTAGTTAGCCCACAACAGTACTTTATTTATTCACTTGGACTTTTTGCACTTCAGTTTCCACATTCGTTTAGACCAGATGATTTTTAAGTTTCTCTGTAAGCAGCTATTGTAGAAAGCACCGTGTGAGCTCCTGTCTTCAAGACCTACAGTATACCAAAGAGGAAACACACCATTAATAAAAACGAATGGGCATTTACAGTAAACACATAATATTTGGGAAGAGGCCATTGACGCTTAGAGCTGAAGACTGGCTCTTTACACATTTCTCTTGAAGAACGGCAAAAGAGAGAGAGTCTATTCTAGGTAGCGTAATGACCCATGTGGGAAGCAGATAGTAAATACGGAAACCCTGTAACCACATTTGCAGTAAATCAAAGGCTATGGCAGGGTGTTGTCCAGGCAGCAGGAATGTGTGTATGTAGTTTCATCCTGTGTCGAGGCATGATAGGTAAGATGGGTCTCCTCTTCACTGAGAGCAACAAGAAAAGAAAGAAAATTTTAAAAAATTTACTAGAAAGACTTTACAAAGTAAAAATTCCTGAACTGAGGTTTGAGAGCAGATCAAAGAGATAAAGATGACATTTGGCATTGCTTTCCACCCAGGGATTCTGAAAAAGGTTACTGAGCGGCTGGGAAACTTGGAGGTGTTAGAGGTACCAAAGTGAGATCAGGCACGATTGTGTTTAAAGCTGATCAAATCACCTTGTTTTGGGTTAAGGGAGTGGTTCTCAAGTACCGGGGGACTCTTGGCAATGTCTGGAGACATCTTTGATAGTCAGGACTGGGAAGGGATGCTGTTGGCAACTAGTGGGGAGAGGCCAGGGAAGCTGCTAAACTTCCTACAAGGCATAGGACATCCTGTCCACAATAAACAATTATCAGACAGAAATTTCAATATTCCTGAAATAAGGCGATACCAGATGGCTGGTGCTCTCAAGTGCCTGGAACAACAGCAGCACAATCCTTTCTGGAGGTATATAATGTCATCTTACATCTGAACAAACAAACCAATTTTTCAAATAAAATTTGTGTCACAAAATCAACGATAAACCAGCATACAAGGAAACAACAATCATGAATGAGAATTAGGAAGCATGCTCGATAGAACCAAACATGCATAGGCTTCACATAGTGAAGCTATCAGCTTAAAATGTTCAGGGAGAAACAAGGAAAAGATTGGAAATTTTGGCAAAGAACTGAAAACCATGAAAGATTACAGGGCTAATTGGGGAGAAAGAAAAATTCTAGAACCAAAAAATGCAATAATCCCAATTAAGAATGCCCAGGATGGGCTGGGTACAGTGGCTCATGCCTGTAATCCCAGCACTTTGGGAGGCCAAGGCAGGCAGATCACAAAGTCAGGAGATCGAGACCATCCTGGCTAACACGGTGAAATCCATCTCTACTAAAAATAGAAAAAAAAAAAAATAGCCAGGTGTGGTGGTGGGCGCCTGTAGTCCCATCTGCTGGGGAGGCTGAGACAGGAGAATGGCATGAACCTGGGAGGCAGAGCTTGCAGTGAGCCGAGATCGTGCCACTGCACTCCAGCCTGGGCGACAGAGCAAGACTCTGTCTCAAAAAAAAAAAAAAAAAAAAAATTGCCCAGGATGGGAGTTACAGCAAATTAGAAATAAAGTAATACAGAATTGGTAAACTGAAAAGCAGGTCTGAAGAAACAATCTAAAATAAAACTCAAAAGAGATAAAACATTGAACAGAAGGTAAGAAAAGTAGAGGATATAGTGAGAACAGAAGTATAAAAAATAAGAAAGAGAGAGAGAGACAGAGAAGATGTCAGGAGATCTGAATCACAGTATCGCCTTTGTCTCCAACCAGTCACAAGGCTTTCCAGTCTTCTTGGACCCCCTGAGCTCGGCTTCTTCATCCTAAAATATGAAGGACAGTGCTGCCCTGGCTACCTCGCAGTGTGGTTATTTGGCTCCAGTAACATTCTGTTTGTAGAAGGACTTTTTAAGAGAATGTTAAGCCAGTGTGAGTTTACCCACTCTTCCACAAGAGAAAATAGATGAAGAGAAGCCATGACTTACTCAAGGTCACATAGCTGCAGTGAAAACATCATGTATTGAGACTTGAACCCTTTCTCCTGCTGTGGAACTGGTGCTTTCCAGAGCGGCTGACATCTTGGGGCAATTGTTCATGGTTTGATCCGCTTGAGGGCAAAAACGGGGCCAAAAGTTTTTACAGATTCAATTGAATGCCTCATCAATAGTATTCACTGAAGATAAATTAAAGGAGGCTGGCACGGTGGCTTACACTCTTAATCCCAGCACTTTGGGAGACTGAGACGAGTGGATCGCTTGAGGCCAAGAGTTCGAGACCAGCCTGGCCAACATGGTGAAACCCCCATCTCTGCTAAAAATACACAAATTACCTGGGCATGGTGGTGTGCACCCGTAATCCCAGCTACTCCGGAGACTCAGGCAGGAGAATTGCTTGAACCCTGGAGATCGAGGTTGCAGTGAGCTATCGCACCATTGCACTCCAGCCTGGGTGACAGTGAGACTCTGTCGCAAACAAGAAGGAGATTTCCAAATGCCATTTACCTTCTCTCAATGGGATGAGATTGGGTTCAGATATTTGCATCTTCACCATCAACAGAATGAATGAAATCGAACTCTTGGCCTCGCCATCTGATTGCCCGACACAGGCTGCATCAACGAGGACAGGAATAAAACTTTAACTGGGATGAAAGTCATAGAGGACTTAGAGAAGGAAGACATTCTGATTTGATATATTTCATTTAAATCAGATTCTTCTGCTTTACTGCTTTGCTAATAGGATTGTTCTGCAAGGATTTTTTTCACATATCTGGCTGGGACTTGGAGCGGGAAACTTCATTTTGAAGAACAACTGGAAAAAAAAAAATTCCTGCCCCCAAGTAAGCCAGCTTTGTTTCCTTACAGAGAAATGTGCATGAGGCTTTGCCTAGCACTTCTCATAAGCTACTGGCATTTTTTTGGCTTCCATTGAACCACCCCAGTTGCCTATATATAGCCTTGTCTTGTGTAAAGAATTTAAAAAGCATTAGAATGCAGAAATCAAAGAGACAATAAATTTAAAACCAATCTTATTGTCTGCAGCCTAAAGTGTTATTCAGATCAAAGGGGAGGGGACATCTGGCTTCTGGCTGGCTACAAAAGGCAGATCACGTTACCTACCAATTGCTGAATTCATCCACTCTCATTTTTGGGGTCTATGAACATGGCTTTTTCAGCTCCCACTGAGGCATATTGGGTGAATCAGTCAAACCTCCTGACACTCTCAAAAAGAAACAAGCTCTACAGGATCACATAAAAATGTACTGATGAGTTCGTTCCTTGCCTTTTTGGTCATCTGTGAGTCCTTCAAGAACCCAAAGCCATGGCCATGTTTTTGTCACATGGCCCAGTCTACCGACCCCTCCTGTATAGGCCCATTCCCCAATGCTAGAACCTTCTGGTTTGCAAAGCTAACTTAGTTGAGGAGACACATCGTGTTAGATTATTTGACTCTGTTTTTGCCCAAATCACAATTTGAGACTGAGTCACCAAATGCGTAGTTGAAAACTTGTGTGCTTCCTTTCTCTCATTTTGGTTATAAAAACATAGATTTGTCTTACCATACATTTTTTCTAATGGAAGCTTTGAAAGCAAGGTCAATTGTGTTTTTCGACTAGGAATCTGCTTAATGTCTGTATAAATTCTACACATTGGCTGCGCACGGTGGCCTCTGCCCGTAATCCCAGCCCTTTGGAAGGCCAAGGTGGGTGGATCACCTGAGGTCGGGAGTTCAAGACCAGCCTGGCCAACATGGTGAAACCCCATCTCTACTAAAAATACAAAAATTAGCCAGGCACCGTGGGAGGCGCCTGTAGTCCCAGCTACTTGGGAGGCTGAGGCAGGAGAATCACTTGAAACTGGAGGCAGAGGTTGCAGTGAGCCGAGATCGCGCCATTGCACTCCAGCCTGGGTGACAGAGAAAGACTCTGTCTCAAAACAAACAGACAAACAAAAATATAGACATGATTCAAGTGAAAGGCCTTTCTTAATATCCACAACAAGAAACAGTGCACATGGCTCTGACTTCATTTGTTCTAATGAACGAATCGCAAAAATGCAAGATGAGATTTTTTTTTCAGACTGTTTCAGAGACAGCAATCAAAGAAGGAAGTGCCACAATTAACAATATTTTCCAATTACTCAGTACTTCCTCATTACAACCCTCTCCCCACTAATTCCTCGCTCCAAAGAGTCTAGAAAGGAATGCAGACCATGGCAATATGGATTCTGTATTTGGAACATCACATAGAGCTCTTGGCAGCATTTTTTGACTACTGACATGGTTCACTCATTCTCTAATATAGTAGATAAGGTTCCTATTAAAGGGCTCCACAAATTGCTGTTCTGCTCAGTCCCACTTGTATATTTCCCTTCCATTGCAATTTCCTTCTACTGATTTTGGTTCTCTACTTGCCTAGGGACCTTCTGGAAACTTACAAGACAAACCAAAATTTTCTCTTTACTTATTACTTCAGCCTTTTCCTCTCCTCACCTATTTTCACCCACCTTAATCTTTCAGGTAAAACGTTCACTGCCAGCCAAAAGTTAGAAAGAGAAAACTCACCAAGAGATTTTGCATCATCCTAGGCTGATCATCTTCTCCAAAAGACATGATTCTCTTCCACAATCTTAATTCATTATTCACTAAGCATCCCGTTTATTGCTGATGAAAGACTTTCATTCACACATAGAAGGAATCTCAGGTGAGAGGTAAAAATTAGTGAGGAGATCTTAATTTGATTGCAAGACATGTTTCAGGGTAGAAGAATATTTTAGAGTCTTCAATTCCTGGAGGGAGTTGGAATTGAGATTTTTCCATCTAGTATTTCATCACCACTAATGGCTCGTTACTTCTATTTTGAGAATAGTGTCCAGTTTCTCTTGAGTCATGGGTGAGAATTTGGTATAGATGTGGCATTCAAGTGTTAACAGTGTGTCTGGAAAGGAGGTGACTAGTTAAAATGGTTAATAAAATACAAAAGAATAGACCAGCAGGGAATAAAATAGCTCTTCCAGTCTTCCTTCCAACAACTGGAATGCCAAGTTTTCGGTGTCAAGTATCAGGGCAAGAAATCCAAATAACATATTCTTTAACACCCACCTCTATTCTTTTGCCTTTTTCCTTGACAAACGGAGCCTCTCTCTGGGGCTCAGTGCCACATTCCATAAACTTTTCTGTATGCCTTCCTGCTCTCAAAAAAAGCCAGAAGTGGGGTAGTACATATCCTCACTACTAACTACTGAAAGAATAACTTAATGATTTTCCTAATGAGAGTGTTAACATAAAATAACCTGTGGCTCTGAAAAGACTCAAGAATGCCCCCAACCAGGCTCTGCTCATTATATCTAGGTATTTATGGTAGATACAATAGCAAAAATGTCTTGTATTCCTCCATTAGAGAGCCTGGATTTTATTTTGACAGATATATAATTCTTCTCCGATTTCTAAAAAGTGGACCTTTTTTTCTACCCCTGCCCTCTTCCATCCTTCCATAAAGCGTAATCAATAAAGCCAAATTTTGGCAGAAGAGAAAGAAAGTGAAAAAGCAGAAATGAATGTCTAATAATTGAAAGCATCATGGACCCCATTACGGTTTATGGCCTTGTTCTAGGGATCGGATGAGCACACTGTAAAGAATGTGGCACTAAATTTATTAGCATGGTTATCATCTTTCAGACAAGACATAAAGCTGAGGGGACCCACTTCTTCCATCACCTGCCATCACTATAGATCCCATGGCACCTTCTATAAGAAGAGTCTAGTTATCCTGGCCCACATCCAGATTCAACTATTTGATGACTTATATTTCCTTTGTAGTATGCCTGGGAGACATTATGGGCTCTTCTTCTTTGAAACTCTGTCACTACCATAAGCACAGCCAAAATGGCTCCAGCAAAGGGATGTAAGAGAAAAATTCTCACATCCTAGCATGTGGATCAAGTGAACAGATTGAGCAGTGTGGCCTGAAGTAGGAAGCTGAGCCATGCCTGGTTCGACCCACTCCACCATGACTGCTCAAGTCTATCAAAAATCCTAGATTGTGAATGGGCCACATCAATGCCATACAAATTATGGGTTTTCTGAACTCCAGGCATTACATCCTTCTCTCAAAAAAGTTTTGAAAAGAAAAGAAAGATAAGTTGTATTTTCTGACTTGCCTTTATTACCTTGAGACTTAATCCCCAAACATTCTGAAGTATTTAAAAGAAAGCAAATCACTCATGAGGCATTACGCAAATCATTTTATTTATATGATTTCAGCTTGCTTGCCTCTAAAATAGTGGTCATTTACATATCTATCTTGCCTTTCTCTCAAAATTAATGAGAACCAAACAAAATGATGTATGTAAAAGTACATTTTGTTTTTATTTTAAAGCAATCTACATAATCAAGTTTTAAACAAGTAACAAAGCAGACAATGCTAGGGTTGGAGATTTGGAGAGGGAATGGAAGGGAATGGGAGGAAATGGGAATGAATAGTGCAACAGCTCCTTCTGTAGCCCAGATCATTCACTTCTGTCTACAAAATGCAGCTCTGGATCTGCTGGAGGATAAGTTATCTCTGCTATACGCTAAGGTCCTGCCTCTATAGAACCAGTTTGGGTGCTTGATTGTACAGATACAGGATAACACTGCATTGTTATCCTGCGTCTGTACAATGTACAAAGAGAGTAACGCTGCACAAAGAGAGTAACGCTGCACAAAGAGAGTAACATTGTCTTGCTTGCATTAAATGATGATATATCAATTCACTAGATTAAAAGCAATAAACAATAATATCTGAAACTTTCTTAATGACTCAGATGTAGATACTGGTTAGGGCTCTTTGGTTGCAAGTGATAGAAACCCAATAGATAGAAGCCAAGCCAAAAATTGAATTTATCCATTCATGTAACTGAGAGTGTAATTTGAAAAAAAAAAATGCCACAGATTTTTGGGTGCTTCTCTATTCAAGAGGTGAAGCCCAAATACCCTCATCTTAGATGTGGGCAAACTTAGTGACTTGCTCTAACAAATAACATAAAGCAAAAGTAAAGGTTTGGAACTTTGGAGAGTAAGCCATGAAAGGCACTGTGCCGTCATGGCTGTCAATCTTTTCTGTCTCTTGCATCAGTCACTCTGGAGGAAGTCAGTTACTAAGTGGTGAAGAGAGGTTCACATGGTAAGGAACTGAGGCCTCCATCTAACAGCCACGTGAGTACATCACATTGAAAGTGCATCTCCAGCCCCAGGCAAGCCTTCAGATAACTGCAGCCCGCTGCTGACACCTTGCCTACACACTCACCAGAGATTTTGACCCAGCCACTCAGATTAGTCACTCCTTTATCTAGATCAGAAATGCATGAAATAATAGATATTTGTTGTTTTAAGATACTACATTTTAGCATAATTTGTTACCAAGCAATATACAAGTGCTATAGGATACTTCAAAAGTTGGCTTGACTTCAGGCATGGCTCAATCCAAGAAAAAAAATCATCAAGATATCCTCTTCCCTTTACAGCTCTGATTTTCTGTGTATAGAGGCTTCACTCTTCAGATAGTTTCATCCATATACCTGGAAAATATGACTGCCAGCAGCTATTGGCCTACAGGCTTATTATAACTTGTCATCCTGGAGAAAGGAAAAAATCTTTCTTCCAGCCTCTATATTCAAATCTTAAGGAATAATCTTATGGGCTTTGTTTGAGTTTAAAGTCCATTTCTAAAACCAATCATGGTGGCCAAATGGAGTGGGCATTCTGATTTGCCAAAGTGGTCTCATGTCACCCCTATGTCTTCTCTTCTATAGATTGCCTTTTCATTCAGTTGGTTGTTGGCTGTGCGGAAACATTTTAATTTGAGGTAGTCCCATTTGTCTATTTTTGTTTTTATTACCTGTGCTTTTGTTGTCATGTACATGAAATCATTGCCAAGGGCAATGTCATGAAACTTTCTCTTCTGTTTACTTCTAGGAGTTTTACTGTTTCAAGTCTTACATTTAAATAATCCATTTTGAGTTCATTTTTGAGCATCGTATAAGACAGGGCCCAATTTCATTCTTTTGCATGTGGATATTCCGTTTTCCCAACACCATTTGTTGAAGAGACTATCATTTCTCCCATTGAGTATGCTTGGCACCCTTACCAAATGTCAGTTGACTGTATATTCATGGATTTGTCACTGAGCTCTCTATTCTGTTCTGTTGGTCTGTATGTTAGTCTTCATGCTGGTGACATAACTGTTTTGATTACTGTACCTTCGCAAGATATTTTGAAATCAGGAAGTATAATGCCTCCAGCTTTGTTCTTCTTTTTCAAGATTGATTTGTTTATTCATTGTCTTTTATGGCTTCAGATGAATTTTAGAATTATTCTATTTCTGTAAATAAAAATGCCATTAGGATTTTTGATGGGGATTGCATTGAATCTATAGATCACTTTGGGTAATATGGGCATTTTAAGAATGTTAAGTCTTACAACCCATGAATACATGATGACTAAATCATGAAGAAATACAAAGACTGGACAGACCTATGACTAGTATAAAGATTGAACCAGTAATCAAAAAGTTCCCAATAAAGAAAATCACAGGACCAGATCATTTCACTAGTGAATTCAACCAAACATTTAACAAAATTAATGCCAATTATTCTGAAGCTCTTCCAAAAAATCAAAGAAGAGAGAACACTTTCTAACTTCTTTTATGAAGCCAGAATTACCTTTATACTAAAGCCAGCCAAAGACACCACAAGAAAAGAAAATTACAGCCCAATATCCTTGATGAATATATAGATGCAAAAATCCTTAACAAAATACTGGCAAACCGAATTTAACATTATATTAAAAGGATCAAACACTATGACCAAGTGGGATTTATCTCTGGGATGCAAGTACACTTCAAGATATGAAAATTAGTTAATGTGATAGTCCATTAACAGAATAAAGGATAAAAATTACATAATCATTTGATGAATGTAGAAAAAGTATTTGACAAAATTTAACACACTTTCCTGAGAAAAAAATTCAATAAACTAAGAATAGAGGGAAAGTACTTCAACATAATAAAGGCCATATATTTTTAAAAACCCACAAGTAACATTATACTCAATAGTAGAAAGCTAAAATCTTTTTTCTTTAAGACCAGGAACAAGGCATGCATGCCCACTCTCATCACTGCTATTCAATTTAGTGCTGTAAGTCCCAGCTAAAGCAATTAAGCAAGAAAAATAAATAAAAGATGTTCACGTTGAAAACCAAGAGTGAAATTGTTGCTGTTTGCAGATGACATAATCTTATACATAGAAAACCCTGAAGACTCCATCAAAAAACTGTTAGAACTAATAAATTCAGTTAAGTTGCGGGATATGAAATCAAAAATCAATGGCATTTCTATACCAACAATGAACGATCTTAAATAAAAATTAGGAAAACAATGCTATTTACAATAGCACCAAAAAGAATAAAAGACCCTGGAATAAACTAAGAAAGTGAAAGGTCTGTATACTGAAGACTACAGTACTTTGATTTGTTACTGTTGCCCAATATCATAAAAACAAGGCTTAGATACTGTTTACTAAAGGATTTTATTATCTCCTATATTTATGGCTGAAATCACTTTCTCTGTTTTGTTCCCCTTATTTGTCACTAAACAATGTAGCAAGAAACTGTTGAAAAAGAGGTTCCTTGCCTTCCAGACCATTCATTTTAAATATGTCAATGCTAAGCCCTTAAGTATAGAAGTTTATTACTACACCACAGTGAATGAAAAACATTAAATGTGGAAAAGACTTTTAAGTAGATATTTATTATTTTTGACACCTTGTATCTCTTTTCCTGACAACAATTTTTTTAAACTACTTTCCCCTATTCCATGTGGTGCCATCCGATCTTCTTATCACCATGCCTTTCATCTCCTGTATCCTTTCTAGGCATAGGGATAACATGATACCACACTGACAAATCAGAATGCTCATTCCATTTGGCCACCATGATTGATTTTAGAAATGAACTTGAAACTCAGACTAAGTCCATAAGCATTTTCCTTAAGACTTGAATATGGAGGCTGGAAGAAAGATATTTTTCTTTCTCTAGGATGACAAGTTGTAATATGCCTGTAGGCTTTGAGATCACTTTTTTATGACCGTTGGGCTTCTTGGATCAGAATGTTCATTTTCTTCCCCTGATTTGGGAAGTTTTCAGCCATTATTTCTTTTAATACGTTCTCAGTTCTTTTCTCTCTTTCCTTCTGTGATGCCCGTAATGAGTGTATTGTTCAGCTTGATGGTGTCCCATAAGACCCTTGGGCTTTTTTCACTCTTTTTCATTTTAATTTCTCCTCTAACTGAATTATTTCCAATGACCTGTCTTCAAGTTCATTGATTCTCCTGATTAATCTAGTCTCCTGTTGATGTCCCATCGTGAATTTTTTCAGTTCAGTTATTATGTTCTTCAGTTCCATTTCTTTTTGGTGCTTTTAAATATACTCTATCTCTTTGTCAAAATTCTTAACTTTTTTCATGTATTGTTCTCTTGACTCTGGTGAGAATCTTTATGAGAGCTATTCTGGATTCTCTGTCAAGTAAATCATATAACTTTATTTCATTAGCTCAGTTTCCAGAGATTTATCTTGTTCTTTGGTTTGGAACATCTTTGTATGATTCTTCATTTTCCTTGGCTCTTTGTGTTGGTGTCTGCACATTAGACAAAGCAGCCACCTGTCCTAGTCTTCACAGGTGGCCCTCAGAGGAGAAGACCCCCACCAATAAGTCTGCCCAGCAATTTTGGGGCCTTTAACAAATCATTCCTTCTCCAGGGAAAAGTAGGCAGCCATGATTTTTGTCCTGTCTGTGCTGAACCAGGAGTGAGGCAGTAGAGGGCAGGGTGCCATGTCATCTACTGGTCTAAACGTCTGTCTCTGTCCTTCCCCAGGTGGCTAGATTGTACCAATTCTGTCAGAGCTCCAAGACTGACAAGATAGAAGCCAGTCCTCTGAGGAATCTCCTCAGAAAAGTTGGAGGTCCTGGATATGTGAACCAACTCCTCTCACCTGGGAGAAACTGAATGCTAGGGAGTCTCTTGCTGACTATATGGCACTGTGCTGGGGTTAGGGGTTTGGACAAGGTGGTATCTCAAATCTCTCTACCAGCTTTGGTGAGTCTGGTTTTTGTATTTGCTTGGAGTGCAGGAGTCTTTTAGTTTCTGGATTCCTCACAAAGGTATTTAGCCTTGAATTTTTGCAGAGTAAGTGTGTTTGTAGATTAAAGAAGGATCCAGCATTTGCTAATACAACATCTTGCTGATGTCACCTGCCCCATTATCCAATTATTTTAAACTTCTGCTCGGTAAACTTGTTGGTGCCAGAGGAAGAAGCAAACGTTTATAATCCCCAGGTGGTAATCACTATCAGGATTATAGAAAAAGGTTTAGGACTACTGCCTTAATTCAGGCCTTATCTGTTCTCATTTAAACTGTTTGCAACCAGACTAAGGTGTTGAGTTTGGGAATGCACACTTCAGTGATGAAAGTATAGCTATAAACAAGGAGGTAATTGCTTTAAGCTTTAGGAGAATTATAACTATAGTGGTACAGGAAAAGGTTAAAATTGAGGTGGGGTATAAGGAGAGTTTCTGTGAAGCATGGAAAAATTTCTTCACCTAATGGGAATTACAAGGGTGTTTGCCTTACAACAATTCTTTCAGGGTAGCAGTTCTTTTGAAAATTCCTTAGGATTTCTACATACAATATTATGTCACCTGAAAATTGAAATTATTTTATTTCTTTTCTAATCTGGATGACTTCTTTTTCCTTTTTTTGCCTAATTGCCCTAGCTAGAACCTCCAGAACAATATTGAATAAAAATAGGGACAGCAGGCCGGGCGCGGTGGCTCATGCCTGTAATCCCAGCACTTTGGGAGACCGAGACGGGTGGAGCACAAGGTCAGGAGATCAAGACCATCCTGGCTAATGTGGTGAAACCCCATCTCTACTGAAAATACAAAAATTAGCCGGGCGTGGTGGCGGGCGCCTGTAGTCCCAGCTACTCGGGAGGCTGAGGCAGGAGAATGGTGTGAACCTGGGAGGCGGAGCTTGCAGTGACCCAAGATCGTGCCACTGCACTCCAGCCTGGGCAACAGAGAGAGACTCTGTCTCAAAAAAAAAAAAAAAAAAAAAAAATTAGAGACAGCAGCAGCAGATATCCTGTTAGTTCTTGTATGAGGAAAGCTTTCAGTATTTTTGTTGTTGTTTGTTTTGTTTTGTTTTTGAGACAGACACTCACTCTGTCATGTAGGCTGCAGCGCAGTGGTACAATCTTCTGGACTCAAGTGATCCTCATGCCTCAGCCTCCTAAGTAACTGGGACAATAAGTGCATGTTACCACACCTGGCTAATTCCTTTTTAAAGTTTTAGTAGAGACAAGATCTCACTATGTTGTCCAAGCTGGTCTCAAACTCCTGAGCTCAAGCAATCCTCCTGCCTCAACTTCCCAAAGTGCTGGGATTATGGGCATGAACCACCGTGCCCAGCCTGGTATATGTTTTGAAATCAGGAATGGTGAGTTCTCCAACTTTTTAAAATCTTTTTAAAGATTATTTTTGGCTATTTTGGGTCCCTTTCAATTTCTTATGAATTTTAGGATTAACTAGTCAATTTCTTAAGCCACCTGGGATTTTGATAAGAATTGTATTGAATCTGCAGAGCAATGTTAATTTTTTTCATCCGTGAGCACAGGTTTTATTTCCATTTATTTTGATGATTTCACATTTTTTAACAATGTTTTATTGCTTTCAATGTACCAGTCTTGCACTTCCTTTGTTACATTTTTTCTATGTATTTTCTTCCTTTTGATACTATTGAAAGGGTGTTATTTTCTTAATTTTATTTTCAGATTTTTCATTACAAGTGTGTAGAATACAATTTATATCTGTATATTGATCTTGTATCCTGCAACCTTGCTGAAATCATGTATTAACTCTAATAGTTATTTTGTAAATTCCTTAGGATTTTTACATACAATATTATATCATCTTAAAATTGAAACCATTTTATTTCTTTTCCAATCTGGATGACTTTTTCTTTTCTTTTCTTTTCTTTTTTTGCCTAATTACCCTATGTAGAACCTCCAGTATAATATTGAATAAAAATAGTGACAGCAGATATCCTGTTAGTTCCTGTTGGGGGAAAGCTTTCAGTCTTTCACCTTTAAGTATGATGTTAGCTGTGGGTTTTTCTTTCTCTTTTTCTTTTTTTCTTTTCTTTTTTTTTTTGAGATGGAGTTTTGTCTTTGTTGCCCAGGCTGAAGTACAATGGCATGATCTCAGCTCACCACAACTTCCACCTCCTGGGTTCAACTGGTTCTTCTGCCTCCGCCTCCCGAGTAGCTGGGATTACAGGCATGCGCCACCACACCTGGCTAATTTTTTGTATTTTTAGTAGAAACAGGGTTTCTCCATGTTGGTCAGGTTGATCTTGAACTCCTGACCTCAGGTGATCCGCCTGGCTCGGCCTCCCAAAGTGCTGGGATTACAGGCGTGAGCCACCGCAACCGGGCAGATGTGGGCTTTTCATAGATGCCATGTGTTAGGTTGAAGAAGTTCCCTTCTCTTCCTAGTGTGTTGAGTGATTTTATTACAAAGGGGTGTTGAATTTTGCCAAATGATTTTTCTGTGTGTATTGAGATGATTGTGTGGTTTCTGTCTTTATTCTATTAATATGATGCATTACACTGATGGTTAAATCAATCTTGCATTCCTGGGCAAATCCCACTTGGTCAAAGTATATAATCCTTTTCATATGTTGTTGGACTCAGTTATCTAGCATTTTGTTGAATTTTTTTTTTTTTTTTTTTTGCATTTACAGTTAAAAAAGATACTGGTCTATAGTTTTATTTTTGATGTATTTGTCAGAATTTGGTATCGAGATACTAGTTATAGACGATAAGGTGGAAAGTGTTTCTTCCTCTTCTATTTTCTGGAAGAGTTTGTGAAGAATTTGTACCAATTCTTCTTTAAATATTTGTTAATATTAATCACTTAAGACATCCTAAATTGGGCTTTTCTTTCTGGGAAGTTATTTGATTGCTTATTTAATCTCTTTACTTGTGATAGCTCTATTCAGATTTTTATTTTTTCTTGAATGATTTTCAGTAGTTTGTTTATTTATAGGTGTGGTGGACACCTGCATAAACCAGATGAAATGTCACCAAAATTTGGTTTAAATGCTGAGACTGATGATGTTACACACACACCAAGAGAATATGAAACATTTATTACTCACATGAGGCTTTTTGTGGAGAGCAGCTCACGTCTCCTAACCTGGTCTGAAAATGACTTGAGAGAGCCAGGAAAGGAGACTGGCTTGGGCTTTTTATGATGGTTAGAAAGTATGACTTGGAAGAGGATTCCCACAAGCAGGCAGGGCCATGCATGGTTTGATCATACTGCATTTCCCCAGGGTTTGCTGTTGTTTCTTTGTTTAATGACTTTTCTGAACTAATCTGTGAAGTCTGTATTTTTTGTTGTGTGTGGACACTAAAGTCTCTGCTTGGTCAGTGGTCATCTAGTAGTTGGACAGGGATGTCCTCAAACACTTGGAACCAATAATTCAACCAGTGTCTGCCAAGGAGCTCTGTGTGAATGCTGAGGCACACTCAACACTCAGCCAGGCAATTGACAACTCTGCATTCCCTTTACTTATGGCTCGTGTAGAGCCTCAAGATCAGCTTGAAGGGACAGCTTAAGGCTTTCTTGGGTCTTTCCTAAGCATGTGCACAGTCCTGGCCATGGATGGAGTCCTATTGACGCATTTGGCAGTCTAGATTGCCAATAGCACTTTGGAGCTTTTCAAAGCCCCTATGAAAATCTCATTTTCCAGCTTCTTTTAAGCTTTTTATGTAGCCAATTGCTTTCCCCAACTGTTATACATTGCCCCAGGCAGCCACAAAGATAATCAATTGCCTCTAGTTGTTTTGACAAAGTTTTTCACACTGGGAAGCTTCCAGTCAGGTCAAATAAAGGTAGCCTTGCAAGTGGAGCTTCCAGGGCCTGCCAAACAGGTCAAAATAATGACAATTGTCTAGGAATGGGACTTTGAAAGAACTCCAACTCCATCCTGCCCCCTTCAGGGGCTGCCAGGCTGCTGGTTTTCACGGTAATTGCTGGCTGTTGGTTTCAAAGCTATTGTGGAGCTGGAGAGCGGCAGATGAGAATAGTGCAAGTTACACAGTACTCAGAAATTTCGTCTTTTTCTTGAGTAAGTGCTCTGCAAATTGCTACAGGTCTTCAGTTAATTTCCAGAGCTATGAGAATTTGAACCTATTTTTGCCAGATTCTCATTGGTTTTATGGAGGAGAGACTCTTTGGGGGTCCTTAGCATTGTTGCTGACATCCTCCCACATACTTTTTTTGAAGCTTGAAATGCTCTTCCGTGTCAAGTCCCACTCACCTTTCAGGCCTTGTATTTTTCCTCTTGGGTGTGGCTTTTCTGAGAACACTGTCTCCTTGGTACTTGCTTCCATTTTCCCCCTCCAAGTCCAAGAAGATCATAACAAAAAGAGAGGTGGCAAAGAGGCTTTGACTGAATGCTTCAGTTCTTGGGCTCCTGACGATGCAACTATAATCTCAGGGTGGCCTTAGTCGCTAGATGTGAACAATCTAGTTAGATCTATTTTTAGAGTGCTGTGTTATGTTCTTCAAGGGACAAACCAATGGAAGTTGCTCACAGTTTTGCAGTGTTTAAGGACCCAGTGCCACAGGAAGACCACGTAAGTTCGCTGTTTTCTAGCAGTGATCATGGTACCTACCTCACTGAGCTACCGTGAAGATTGAGTGAGAAACAATTCAAAGAAAATCCTTAGCACAGTGTCCGGCGTAACCATCCCATACATAGTTGCTGGGATTTTCATGATCGTCAGAGCACCCAAACCTAATAGAAATCTTGTATTATATATCCGAGTAGAAAGGGACCTCAGAAATTGATGAGTTCACAATTGTACACCAAGGGCAGTGGCTTACTCTACCTCACATCCCTGTAAAATGATATCTAGCCTGTGGTTTAGTATTTCCAAGGACAGTTCACCATCTTTTAAAGGCACCTCATGGTATTGCCAATCACTCCTATCATTAGGAATTTTTTTCTTCTACTGAGTCCCAAATTTTTCTCCTGTTTTTACCCTGAAACGCCCTGAAATGAAGTTACTATCATTTCTGTGTGATGGCCCTTCCATCTCTGGGCCTCGCTTATAACACTCTGTAGCTCTTCTTTCTAGGTGTGCTCTAGGGAAGAGGCTGGTGCTTCCAATTGCAGCCCAGCTCTCCCTTGCCACGACCTGAGGTATCCTACGGAAATCAAGCAAAGTCTGAAAGGCCTAGGCAAAAGGAATAAATTCCACTGAAGATCATGGCGATCCAATTCTCTTTTCTACCTCCCTTCCCATGCTAAGTGCATCCCTGCTCCACCTCTGCCCTAGGAACACTACCAAACACAAACGCACACTCACACACACAAAAAGAACAGGTTTAATTTATTAGTTGCTCTTTGGCAAAAGCTATATAGAACATTATTGGGGTGAAAATTAAGTTCTAGTTACAGATTCATGAAACTTGAAGCCAGATTAGTTTTATGAGACTATCAACTCCCCTTTCATCCTCCTACACAGCAAGGTACCTCAATCATAGTCTATATAATATTTTGCTGTTTTTAAATGATTAAAGCAGACATAATACATAATGCAGTTGATATTAAATATCTTGAGGAATGACAAATCAATAGATCTACTTTCACTCTTAAGCATTAACTGGTCACTTATAAATGTTCTGTTTATCCACTTTTCATTTTAGATTTTCTCCTTAAAAGGACTTTATGTGTGAGCTATTCACCATTATCTGCTATTTGTTTGTATACACACATCATAAGTCTTCCAAAATAGCATTTAAAGTCTTTCTTAATATTGCTTTAGAAATGTTAACCTTTAAGGAACATTCAATTTAAAAAATAAAGGTTCAGGCACTGACTCAGTAACACACGTTCAGATGGGTCAAGATTTTGTTCCCCCGACCAGATAAGAGACTCCAACAACATACAATGTGCCAGCTTCTTCTTTGCCCAACTCAGAAGGAGAAAAAGAAAACATGCTTGCAATCACAGTGACCAAAGGATTTGAATTAATAATTACATTAAATAACCATAACTTTTCATTTAACTATTCACATTCCACACAGTGGAAATTATCCTCTCCTCCAGATTTTTCACTTACACTCTTAACTTTGAAGAACTACAGTAACAAAAAACAACTTACAGACTTCCAGGATGTGTGTTTTTTTCTTTTAATGCCAAGCACTAAGTGTACATCATAAAATTCATATCTGGTGTTTGGCATTATTTTAATAGGTACAATCAAGATCACACATATCTTGCCATAAAAATGTTCTACTATAATAATGAAAAAATATATCATTACATCATCAGTGACTCAAATAAAATATGTCACAGATATGGCATTTTCAATGAAAGTTGGAAGCCACACCACATTTGTACTAGTCTTAATATAGGCATAGTAAGAAGAACAGACATTTCCCTCTTTCACTAGTGCTGTGCTTTTAGGGTAGTTATGCTGCTGGTTATTCCAGTGAAGTTAGTGTTGAGGAAATTCTCTTTACTTGAGCCAAATCTGCACTTATATGCAAGACTGTGGTACAAGCTCCTAAAAAAAAGATTACTGCTGCCAACTTAGGTCATCTCTGCTAACAAAATTGCATGCTTGTGGCAGAGTTAAAACAACAAGAGAAATTCAGTGTGTGCTGGTTCTGAATGTCATTTTTCCTCTCTGGTGTGGTTTTACATTTTCAGTTTCTTTCCCTTTTCCTCTTGCCCACCCTCAAAATTCTGCCTTGGCATTTGTGTGCTTAATTAAATCCACTCTGTGCTTTATTGTGGGAGAATATGGACAATACAAAGATTTGGGGCAGGGTCATACAGTGTATACAAAACACACACACACTATGTGTTTGGACAAATTCGCCTAGTGTGAGAATCATCAGTAGTGAGTTTAAAAGTTTGAAAATTAGACCCAACATTTTGGGCGTTTAAAATATCTCCCACCTTGAAATGGTTCCTGTTTAGTTTGTTAGATGGGAGAGCACTGGATCAAAATAAAAACAGCTTCTCAAGTTGCAAGGGTTCTCTGAATGTCAGAGCCTTGATGGGCAACCGAATCTCAAGTCTGCAGTGTTTGTTTTCCATATTACATAGGACTTGGATAGGAGGCTGAGGAGATACAAGGCAAAAAGAATATTCAGGGAGTTTGTATATAAAACAGGCTTGAAGAAAACAGGTTAACCAAATCCAAAGTGCAATAAGGTTCACCCACCCTGCGCTTTGGCCCTTAGATAAATCCTAAGTAGGCACTGCCAGTAGGCCAAGTTTAATCAGAGGACGGTACCTACCAGTAGATACTGAACAGTTACAATCAGTAGCAGATGAACAGTTGATACACCCAGATGCTATGCTCTCCTAACAGGGTCCGCTCGGCTCCTCAGTGAGCACATAAAGAAAGGGAGGTCATATCCCTTACATCTCTACCAGGTATTAACACCTAACTACTCTCTAGCCAGAGGCAATTTCCTTTATTTCCTGACTCTCCTCTTCTTCTCTCTAGCCCAATCTCCTGACAATGGTTAAAACAAAAAGACCCCGAAAATACCTCTTGCTAAAACAGAGTAGTCCCTAAACTCTCTCATCTTAGACTACTGTCAGGTACACTCAGCAGAGGCAGAATCTTTATCAGTCAGGTTAGTGGCTCTCAGAAGCATTATGGGAAATACTGAACTGGAAATAAGCAGATTTTAACCATGAAAAAGGAAAGCTATTAGGAATTTCAGCCTCTGAGATTTTGTTTAATCCCTACCCCTATGCAGAGAGTTCTAAACTACCTCTCTTTTCCATCTGAGGGACAAAGCAGAGGGCTTGGTTTGGTTTAGCTAACTTGTTTGGGTCTGAACATAGGAGTGGTCAATATATGTTTTCAGTTTGGTGTTAGGTCTGAGCAGATCGCAGCAACGGCCAAAGTTAATCACTTTCTGGCAATCTCATTTCTCCTCTGTTCACTTGGGTTCTGTTAAACGCTAGGAAAAGACCTTCTCAGAAGCATGGGCCTCACTGTGTTCTGGTATTGGCTTTTCAAGCTTCTGCAATGTCCCTACTGACTTTTGCTGGGCCTGATTTGGCCTCACTCTCCATCCTCCCTTCCTCACTCCACTATCCTGCTTGTCCTTGCCCACATCGGCCTCTCCCAGAGTCTGGAGGGTCTTCACAAAATGAAAAACATCTGCATCACGGTTAAGTGAATTCATTTAGAAACCTTGGCAAACAAGAGACTAGACTGACACAGTCACTGACAACTTAAGAAAGGATGGACTGTGGGGAGGAGGAGGAAAGGAGGATGCAAGCACAGGTTAGAAAGGACTTTTCCATGTTGAATGCAGCACTAAAACAGGTCTCTTGCCCTCAGAGGAGCCTCTTCCATGAACATTCATTCCGAAGGGAGATTCTGGTCCCCAGGAGGGCACAAAAACACAAAGGCAGAACCAGACCATGGCCCCGCCCCTTTAGATGTGAGCCGGGGTGATGTGGGCTTCTGGCACATCCCCATTAAAGCAGATATGTTTACAAAACAGGAAGTGCTCTCTAGCAGATACTGTGTTTCCTCTGGTGTCTACAAACACCCACAGGCACCCGTCCACACTCATGCACACAAACTACGCACAAGCAGGCTCCTGCCAGGAGGCAGCTGGGGGTTCTTCTGGCCTCTAGGTTTAAGCCAAATAAGAATCTGATTGTTTTAGGTCTGGGACTTCCTGGGGCTGCATTCCTAGGACAGGCTGGGTGCACCTGGATTTGGCTTAATCCAAATCGATGGATATGCAACGACACTGCTTCACACGCGTGACTCTCTTCTTCTTGGTAGGTGGCTGCAGTTCAGGGCAGTTGAGTGTGACCATCATGGTAGTGAATTTCTTGGGCTTGCAGAAGGAGCAGGACTGAAAGGAACCTTCCTCCTTCCGGATGTGCCTGGGGATGTAGAAGGAGTTGCACTGGCCGTAACAGAAGCGGTTGATGATGGTACGACTGTTGCAGCCTTCCTCGTGGATGGTCTGCTTCAGCGGCTGGGTTTTGCACCAGTCTCGCTTCAGGTATTTGCGCTCGGTCACATGCAGGGCCTCTTGGCTGGACTCCAGCACCTCCTCCCCCGGCATGGCAGTGCCCCGCCCTTGGCCCCGCCCCCGGTTCCTGGAGCCAGGCTGCTGGGGCGACTGAGTCTGCTCTGAGTCATTGTGCTGAGCCTTGTCTGGCGGGGGGATGGCACCTTGGGACCCTTTCTTTTTCCCTTCAGCAGCCGGCAGCAGGGTCCCCAAGAGGAGAAGCAGGGCTCCCACCGTGTAGGCTGTGCGGCTCATACTAAAGGAAGCAAGCACAGAGAGGGGAAAACACAAAACATGACAAAGTTAATTTAAAAATTAATAGTAGCACCTAGCATTTCAATGCACTCGTTAAACACTTACGTAAAACATTCCATTTACTTCTCACAGTACCTGTATGAATTAGGTACTATTGTCTCCACGACCCAGCCATCAATCCATGGAGGAACTTCCCCAGAGTCTCACAGTGACTAAGTCAAGTTTTAAACTCAGCCCCCTAGGGCCAGCTCTTCTCTGCACCTATTCTCACAAGAACTTCTTCCGGCCTCTGGCACCAACCACATTTGACTTTGTATTACGTTCACTTAACTATATTCATTCTGGTATTTGATAATATTTAGTAAGCTCCTACTGTGCTAATGCCATATGACCTTTGCACCTTTTGAGGGGAACTCATTTTCTATTTTGTTTTACAGCAGGATGGATTAACCTCTCTGCCCAGAGGACTACATTCCTCCAGAAATGTCCCAGTCTTTTCTCCCCAGCTAGCCTGAGCCTTCCTGAGCTGGGAATGCTTCTGAGACGTTGCATTTTTATCCTATGTGGAAGGAGAGATTCGTGGAGACCAGAATGCATTTGACAGAGGGAAAACAACAAAGCAGGAAAGGTCGGGATCCTGGTGCAGTAACTTGCTATCTGATCTTAAGGATGTCACTTTATCTCTCAATAAATGACTCCATTTAAGCAAAGATACCAATACTTTGTCTCCCCAGGTAGGTTGTTCAGATCCAACTCAGTGTCAATGTGAGAGCAATTGGAGAACTAACCAAAAGTGTGGCAGTACTGCAGGTAGAACGAAAGACAGAAGCACGTAGGTGACGTGACTCATGAGGCTTCTCCACCTCTCACTTGTTCTCATCTTGAAACTGGGCACAGATACTCAATCTATCATTCTTTGTACCGCGATATACATTTTTCTACCTTTTAAATGGTGAAATATGGCCGGGCACGGTGGCTCACACCTGTAATCCCAGCACTTTGGGAGGCCGAGGTGGGCAGATCACGAGGTCAGGAGATAGAGACCGCCCTGGCTAACATGGTGAAACCCCATCTCCACTAAAAATACAAAAAACTAGCTGGGCATGGTGGCGGGCGCCTGTAGTCCCAGCTGCTGGGGAGGCTGAGGCAGGAGAATGGTGTGAACCCAGGAGGCGGAGGTTGCAGTGAGCTGAGATCGTGCCACTGCACTCCAGCCTGGGCGACAGAGCAAGATTCCGTCTCAAAAAAAAAAAAAAAAAAATAGTGAAATATGTCACTCACATGTGTCTGTGTATATACAATTTAAAGGGTAGAAAAATGGGCATGATAGAACAAGTATGTGCAAATATTTACATTAATAAATGGCATGGGTATGTTGAATAAATTAGTGGCAATGAATTACTGTGGATAGGTCTGAAGCTAGATATGGGTCTGCAAGGGCAGTGACATGTGAACAATGACAAAAAATAACAAGGAGGTGAGGTGAGGGAAAATCAACAAAAAATCGGAAGCCATAGACAGAGAGAGAAAAAAATGAATGAAGTGAAGAATGCAGTTCAGAGAAAGGGGAACTCGTCTACAAGTTGAGTGTTCAGAGGAGGTAGTAAAGGCAGACCGAAAGGGAGGAAGAAGACAGAAGAGAGGGGGGTGGAGAAGGAGCAGCATAGTTTTAAAAAGGAGAGTGCAAGAGAGAGGCCTCAGACTCAAAAAATTTTCCTCCTGGGACAGTGCTTCTTAGACTTGAAAGTGCAGACAATTATCTGGGGATATTGCTACGATGCAGATTCTGATTCAGCAGGTCTGCCTTTTTATTAAGCTTTGAGTAGCAAGGCCTATAAGCACTTGCTGCCATGGGGCACAGAAAGAATTATTAAAATGTGGAAGGATTTTCTTTTCAAAGGATGCAGTTTCAAATTCACAGCCTCCCTCCTGCAGCCATCACAACAATCAGACCTGAATCCTGAAGGTTCTCCTGTCCCACCCTATGGTTTTCTGAACCTAAGAATACAGCTGTGTAGCACCCATTTTCCTTCTCTCTTTGGAATACCAGTATTACGCATAATAACCACTACGTGCAATTTAACAGTAACCTTATTATTTCTCCCGCCAAAACTGGACAAGTTGGTATTATTAGAGCAATTACCTTGCACAAAGGCAGTGTAGGATCTAGATTTCTAATGAACAGCACATGGTAAGTAAACACCATTCAACCATAAGATAATGTCAAATTAAAATAAATATTGAATTTAAGATATCTTTAAATGGCGACCATCTTTCCAACATTAACCTGGTACTTTTAGACCAGTTCAAGTTTGGAGCTGATAACGTGACATTCAGCTTTTGCTCCAACTGTAGGTTTCCCAGCTTTGGTCAGTTTATGTTACAACATCCCTGCTCTTTATACAGAGTTTTTGTTTTACCCTAACCACAAAAAAATTGATTTACTTTGTAGTTTTTTTTTTAAAAAAAGCACTTATACCATACCATGCAGTTTGTCTTACTGTAGCCTTGTAGTATAGTTTGAAGTCAGGTAGCATGATGCTTCCAGCTCTGTTCTTTTTGCTTAGGATTGTCTTGGCTATACGGGCTCTTTTTTTGGTTCCATATGAACTTTAAAGTAGTTTTTTCTAATTCTGTGAAGGAAGTCAATGGTAGCTTGATGGGGATAGCATTGAATCTATAAATTACTTTGGGCAGTATGGCCATTTTCATAATATTGATTCTTACTATCCATGAGCATGGAATGTTTTTCCATTCGTTTGTGTCCTCTCTTATTACCTTGACCAGTGGTTTGTAGTTCTCCTTGAAGAGGTCCTTCTTTCACATCCCTTGTAAGTTGGATTCCTAGGTATTTTATTCTCTTTGTAGCACTTGTGAATGGGAGTTCACTCATGATTTGGTTGTCTGTCTATTACTGGTGTATAGGAATGCTTGTGATTTTTGCACATTGATTTTGTAACCTGAGACTTTACTGAAGTTGCTTATCGGCTTAAGGAGATTTTGGGCTGAGATGATGGGGTTTTCTAAATATACAATCATGTCATCTGCAAACAGAGACAATTTGACTTCCTCTCTTCCTATTTGAATACCCTTTATTTCTTTATCTTGCCTGACTGCCCTGGCCAGAACTTCCAATAGTATGTTGAATAGGAGTGGTGAGAGAGGGCATTCTTGTCTTGTGCTGGTTTTCAAAGGGAATGCTTCCAGCTTTTAAGCATTCAGTATGATATTGGCTGTGGGTTTGTCATAAATAATTCTTATTGTGTTGAGATACGTTTCACCAATACCTAGTTTATTGAGAGTTTTTAGCATGAAGCAGTGTTTAATTTTATCAAAGGCCTTTTCTGCATCTATTGAGATAATCATGTGGTTTTTGTCATTGGTTCTGTTTATGTGATTGATTTGCGTATGTTGAACCAGCCTTGCATCCCAGGGATGAAGCCAACTTGATCGTGGTGGATAAGCGTTTTCATGTGCTGCTGGATTCATTTGCCAGTATTTTATTGAGGATTTGATGTGCTGCTGGATTCAGTTGCCAGTATTTTATTGAGGATTTTCGCATCAATGTTCGTCAGGGATATTAGCCTGAATTTCCTTTTTTTGTTGTGTCTCTGCTGGGTTTCGGTAACAGGATGATGCTGGCCTCATAAAATGAGGTAGGGAGGAGTCCCTCGTTTTCTATTGATTGGAATAGTTTCAGAAGGAATGGTACCAGCTCCTCTTTGTACCTCTGGTATAATTTGGCTGTGAATCCATCTGGTCCTCAGCTTTTTTTTGGTTGGTAGGCTACTAATTACTGCCTCAATTTCAGAACTTGTTATTGGTCTATTCAGCGATTCGACTTCTTCCTGGTTTAGTCTTGGGAGGGTGTATGTGTCCAGGAATGTATTCGTTTCTTCTCGATTTTCTAGTTTATTTGTGTAGAGGTATTTATAGTATTCTCTGATGGTAGTTTGTATTTCTGTGGAATCAGTGGTGATATCCCCTTGATCATTTTTTATTGTGTCTATTTGATGCTTCTCTCTTTTCTTCTTTATTAGTTTGGCTAGTGGTCTATCTATTTTGTTAATCTTTCAAAAAAAAAAAACAGCTCCTGGATTCATTGATTTTTACAAGGGTTTTTCGTGTCTCTGTCTCCTTCAGTTCTGCTCTGATCTTAGTTATTTCTTGTCTTCTGCTAGCTTTTGAATTTGTTTGCTCGTTTCTCTAGCTCTTTTAATTGTGATTGTAGGGTGTCGATTTTAGATCTTTCTCGCTTTCTCCTGTGGGTATTTAGTGCTATAAATTTCCCTCTAAACACTGCTTTAGCTGTGTCCCAGAGATTCTGGTACATTGTGTCTTTGTTCTCATTGGTTTCAAAGAACTTATTTATTTCTGTCTTAATTTTGTTATTTACCCAGTAGTCATTCAGGAGCAGGTTGTTCAGTTTCCGTGTAGTTGTGTGGTTTTTAGTAAGTTTCTTAATCCTGAGTTCTAATTTGATTGCACTGTGGTCTGAGAGACTGTTAGGATTTCTGTTCTTTTGAATTTGCTGAGGAGTGTTTTACTTCTAATTATGTGGTCAATTTTAGAATAAGTGCGATGTGGTGCTGAGAAGAATGTATGTCCTGTTGATTTGGGGTGGAGAGTTCTACAGATGTCCATGAGAAAACTACTTTAAATCTCATATAGAACCAAAAAAGAGGCCACATTGCCAAGACAATCCTAAGCAAAAAGAACAAAGCCGGAGGCATCATGCTACCTGACTTCAAACTGTACTATAAGGGCTACAGTAACCAAAACAGCATGGTACTGGTACCAAAGCAGATATACAGACCAATGGAACAGAACAAAGGCCTCAGAAATAACAGCACACACATCTACAGCCATCTAATCTTTAACAAACGTGGCAAAAACAAGCAATGGGGAAAGGATTCCCTATTTAATGAATGGTGTTGGGAAAACTGGCTAGCCATATGCAGAAAACTGAAACTGGACCCTTTCCTTGCACCTTATACAAAAATTAATTCAAGATGGATTAAAAACTTAAATGTAAGACCTAAAACCATAAAAATCTTAGAAGAAAACCTGGGCAGTACCATTCAGGACACAGGCATGGGCAAAGACTTCATGACTAAAACACCAAAAGCAATGGCAACAAAAGCCAAAATTAACAAATGCAATCTAATTAAACTAAAGAGCTTCTGCATGGTGAAAGAAACAACCATCAGAGTGAACAGGCAGCCTAAAGAATGGGAGAAAATTTTTGCAATCTATCCATCTGGCAAAGGGCTAATATCCAGAATCTACCAGGAACTCAAACAAATTTACAAGGAAAAAACAACCCAATCAAAAAGTGGGCAAATGATATGAACAGACACTTCTCAAAAGAGGACATTTATGTGGCCAGCAAACATATAAAAAAAAAAAAAGATCATCACTGATCATTAGAGAAATGCAAATCACAACCACAATGAGATACCATTTCACACCAGTTAGAATAGTGATCATTAAAAAGTCAGGAAACAACAGATGTTGGAAAGGATGTGGAGAAACAGGAATGCTTTTACACTGTTGGTAGGAGTGTAAATTAGTTCAACCATTGTGGAAGACAGTGTGGCAATTCCTCAAGGATCTAGAACTAGAAATACCATTTGACCCAGCAATCCTATCACTAGGTATAGACCTAAAGGATTATGAATCATTCTACCATAAAGACACATGCACACATATGTTTACTGCAGTACTATTCACAATAGCAAAGACTTGGAGCCAACCCAAGTGCCCATCAATGATAGACTGAATTAAGAAGGGAGCCAACCCAAGTGCCCATCAATGATAGACTGAATTAAGAAAAGATGACACGTATACACCATGGAATACTATGCAGCCATAAAAAAGGATGAGTTCACGTCCTTTTCAGGGACATGGATGAGCAAGCAAACTAACATTCTCAGCAAACTAACACAGGAACAGAAAACCAAACACCACGTTCTCACTCATAAGTGGGAGTTGAACAACGAGAACACATGGACATGGAGGGGAACATCAAACACTGGGGCTTGTTGGGGGGTGGGGGGCTAGGGGAGGGGTAGCATTAGGAGAAATACCTAATGTAGATGATGGGTTGATGAGTGCAGCAAACCACCATGTCATGTGTTTACCTATGTAACAAACCTGCACATTCTGCACATGTATCCCGGAACTTAAAGTATAATAAAAAGAAAAAGAAAAAAAAAGCACTTATGAGAAAAGTCCAGTTATAATACAGGACTGAATTTTTCCAGAGACCAGGTTAAGACAGTGTGGCAACTCCTCAAGGAGCCATTCTCCTGGTCTCAAAATATATTGTGAATTTGAGAAGGTTTCACGAATTTCTGGTATTTATTCAATTGGGACAAAGATCTAAAGTGAAATATAATACAATTCACTTGCTCCCCATTTCAGAGGAGGAGTACATGAGATAGCCCCAGGCCTATTCCCCAGTCTTCCTCCATACCTCCTGAAAATGGCCTCCAGACAAATTCACCCCTCCCCTCCTAACCAAGACCCTCTGAGTCTGTCATCACAGAGGCCAATCTGAGACTAACTGGGAATATATGTTGACAGCGTAGGACAGGTTTACCTCGTAAGGCCCCTTCCACAGACGTCTATGCGAAAAATGCAATTTTATTTCTCTGAACCAACTTAAGGCTTTCTTTATATTTAACTTTTCCTTCTTGGCATTTTCACATGTGTTATTGAGTAAATATCTAGGCTGAGAGTTGATGAGGGCTTATTCATCACCCTCAGTGCCTGGCATAAGGCAGGTGCTTGTACAAATTTGGTAAATGCATGATTGTTATGAACCTCATTGCTTTACAGAGTTACCATCCTTCGCATTTTAAAAAGCCTTCACCAGTGCCCATGAGCAGAAGAGCCAACCGCAGTCCTTCGGATGTCTGACTCTCAGTGTGGCAAATTCCTCCCATCCTGGAGAGCTTTCTAAGACTTGTCTTTCTTTTTCTAGGAAAACTCCACATGTCCCTGACTTTTCACCTGTCCTCATATGGAATGCTATGGGTTTCATTTTCTAATTGAAGCCATTGAAATTAATACTATGGCAGAAGCCAACAGCAGAGCTATAAATTCAAAATTAGTCAACTGTGGTTTTCAATTTTAATGTAGACAGACTTTCTGTTTCTATGGGAGGGTGCCTACCTTCTAAGCCAAAGGGTCTAGAGTGACAGGCTTTTTGTTTTTCTTAAAAGTACATTTTTCTCAAAATAAGATTTATTAGTTATGGAAAGTGAAATGTTTTTTTCATTTTTTAAAAGCCTATTCTTCAAAAATCTTTAGTACTAATTGTAAGATGTCTGAGTTGTCAACCTTTGTTTATTCAGAGAGAAGTAAACACCAACTTCAAGAATGGCAATCGGTATCTCAGCTTCTCATAGAACAGCAATGCTCTGAGGCACACTAGCTGCTCTACATGAGTGACAGTAAGCAGGGTAAGAACTGTAATTCATAGTGGAACCAGGGCTCTGCCACATCCTTATCGATCACCCAAGCTATCCCCACCCCCAGACTGCTCTTGATTCTTCAGTGAAGGAAATAGGAATGATATGCACTTGAAATCTCAATTGTATTGTCACCAAATAATGTGCACTTTGTAAATATCAGAGATGGAGAGGAAACGCAGAAGATGTACATTTCTTGAAGACAATTCTTTTCCACAGCAACATGTAGAAGGGTGTCCCATAGTAAAAATTCAATCCATAGCTCATCCAGACTTAGGTTCCTATGACATCATTCATGCCCTGTCATTAGCTGCAAACACTTTATGGTAATTTCCACCACTTATGAAATGGCCTATTCACATCATTAAATTAAATTAAGCTGCATCTCATAGACTCAGTGTGCATCAAGATACCTAACATCTCTGTTGATTCTTTTTTGCAGACAGTATATCTTCGTTTCAAACTCAGTCTCAGTTTCCCATCAATGCAAAAAATGTGATGTTATTCTCATCATGAGTTTTCTTTGCAACTGTCCTCCACCAGCAAGTCTCACGCCATCTCCCCTTTTTATTATCTTTGCTTCTATCCTTTCTTTCATTCCACTTGTCCCAGAGGACACATACACTCAAAGCAGGTCCTCTGTATAGCATGCTTTCCTTCCAGTTTCCCTTAGGGATGAAGAGTAAACATCTACAAGCAAGATAAGCCATATTAACCACCTCTATCCTGTGCAGGTCATGGCAATGTATTCCAATTTTCACAAAGCCTATAGGAACACAATATTCTAATTCTGAGGACTGAGAAATAAAAATGGTATATGTATGACCTATTTCCAGTGTTCATGATGTCTTTGGGAAAGTTGAAGCCAGCTCCTTCCGTCACTCTTCTTGCCGTATTTCTCATTTTAGCTAAGCAACCTGCTCATAATCAGTGAAAGGGAGTTTTGAGTAGGAATTACAGTGAAAGCCAAATGTCTGTGCATGGACTTCTGGTCAGTTCCTCCTGATGAATCAAGCTTTAGAAAGACATTCAATAGGCATGACATCAAATTATTCTCCCAGCATAAGAAATAGGGGAAGTGACTACAAATGCTCTAAGTGCAGGCCAGGTTTTAGAAAGATCTATTCCTTTTTCTTAGGTCTAAATCTTTGGGGAAAGTATGGCTTATTTTTAATTTGATCTTTAATTTTTAAAAAGATAATTATGTTGATTTTCTTTTTCAGACAAGTTGCACCAAGGAGATAAGAAGAGTCCCTTGCTGGCACACAGGTAGAGGATAAAGTCTCATCGCCTTTGTGTTGTAAGAACCCTGAACAGCCTCTCTAGTCTGAAGACCACGTTGGCTAAATCAGGCTAGGGCCCAACATTGCATAGGACAGGGAGGAGACCACCTGGTTGTGAAATATCTCAGGAGCTCTATGTTTGTCAAAGATTTTCTTAGGAAAGTTAATGACTATATACAATTCTTGAGATCAACAACAAACGAGTTAGAAAGTAATAAATATTAACCGTTCACTGAGCAGCACTGCTGAGAGACGGCCAAGTTACGGGTTCTATTCTGTAGTGAAAGATGTGTTAGTCACTGCGTAACGTGGGATTCAGAATTTTTTTTTTTTTTTTTTTTTTTTTTTGAGATGTCACCCAGGCTGGAGTGCAGCGGCGCGATCTCAGCTCACTGCAAACTCCACCTCCCAGGCTCAAGTGATTCTCCTGCCTCAGCCTCCCGAGTAGCTGAGATTAACAGGCACCTGCCACCACACCCAGCTAATTTTTGTATTTTTAGTAGAGACGGGGTTTCACTGTGTTGGCCAGGCTGGTCTCGAACTCCTGACCTCGTGATCCGCCTGCCTCAGCCTCCAAAAGTGCTGGGATTACAAGCATGAGCCACCTCGCGCAGCCAGGATTCAGGATTTAATTTCAGAACTACCCTGTGAGATATCTTGGTTCTGTATAACATTACTACTTTTCCTAACACCGTTGCCACTAATAAGAGTTACCTCTTATTTTGAAGCCCTTACTGTGCCAGGCATTATGTTCAATTCTGACCCAATTTTATCATTTATTTTTCATAACAAAATATGAGTTAGATAATATTATCTTCCTTTTACCAATCAGGGAATCTACACTCAGAAAAGTTAGAAATTTGTCCAAGGTCACAAAGCTCATAAGTGGGAGAGCCAGTGTTTTTTTTTGTTTTGTTTTTTGGTTTTTGTGGGATTTTTTTTGACGGCGTTTTCTCTCTTTTCACCCAGGCTGGACTGCAATGTCGCTATCTGGGCTCACCACAACCTCCGCCTCCCAGGTTCAGGCAATTCTCCTGCCTCAGCCTCCCAAGTAGCTGGGATTACAGGCGTGCGCCACCTCGCCTGGCTAATTTTGTATTTTTAGTAGAGACGGGTTTTTTCCATGTTGGTCAGGCTGGTCTTGAACTCCCGATCCCAGGTGATCCACCCACTTCGGCCTCCCAAAGTGCTGGCTTACAAGCGTGAGCCACTGCGCCTGGCTGAGCCAGCGGTTTAAAACCAATTCTATCTGGCCCAAATACAGGTCCTTAACCACTGTCCTAATGACACCCAGTGCTGTCCTTAACAGTGGGTCAATGGTATGTTTTCTAATGCAATACAATTTGAAGAGTGCTACAAATAAAATAATTATCTATTTTGTATCTTCACGTTCACATGTGAATAAAAAGATTTCTCTTGTCCCAGGAATTCCTGTTGTACTTTGAATTTCTAAGAGCATATGTTAAAACTAAAGAAAATTCCTGCAGATAGATGTAAGACACGGGCTGGTAGCACTTGCCTGACAGTTGCCTTTTGGTTAGAGGCTGCAGTCACCTCCCCTAACCACTGTCCCCCACCTGCCTTTCCTTTACATAAAAGGTTTAGATTTCCTGGCTCTCCTTTACTGTGGAACATGCTCCAACAACAGTTCTTGGGGAAGGTGTCCGTGGCATGAAATTTCTTCGCATTTTATCACTTTTAATACCTGACCATTAAGACTGAAGGCACCTTCGACTTAGTTTCAAAGACAGGGTAGGCAGCCCTCATTCAGAGATGTGGGGACATAATAGGTTTTTTATTCTTCCCTGTGTAACTACTCACATAAAGACCACATGAGCCAACCTGGATTTCCTACAGAGCGTGGGTTACCAAAACATTTCACTAAAAATGAACTTTTAAGAAAATAGGAAACCTGTGAAATTACAAACTTTACAAAAGACTCTAATTCCTACAATGACCTGGAGGTTAAACACACACACACACACACACTGCCACTACCCTGCTAAAAAAAAATCCCTTAAATAGTTAATATTAACAATTTGACAGTGCCATTTATCCAGAGATAGTCATCAAATCACCTACTGTTGTAGACTTGGCTTGGGGGGCAGTAAGAATCTATAGTTTTCTTAAGATCTTTCCCTCCTTGCTTTGAAAAGTACATCCCCCCTCAAGACTCTCATGCTCCCCCTCCTTCCAAAAAAAAGATAAAAGGGGAGGGGGAAGCCCTAGGGATGAAAGAGGACTCCTCACCGGAGGATGGGGTTATCTTAACCTCTTCTACGCTATTTATTTAACTTGTGTGTACAGCCAGAAGGAAGCCACTCCTCTGGGGTCCCTGGGACAGCTTAAAACCCGAGTGACCCACTTAACACAATAGATTGTTTTAATCAGTTCGTGTCCTGGCACCATCTCGAAGGGGAACATAAACAGACGCGCACACCGCTCAGATTTGCTCTTTCCACCAGGAGATCCAATTACCGATCGGTGGTCACCTCTCTGCCCTCGGACCGTTTAAGAGGAGATTTTAACCCTTAACGCTGAGGCTATATTTCCGTCTATAAGAGCCGGGATTCGGAGTCGGTCGAGGAGCGCATTAGGGACAGCTCCGGGCGCGCGGGAATTTCATCCCCGCAGAGGCTGGTCACCTGCCGTCCGTCCCTCCCCGCCTGGCCCGGCGACCGTCGCCAGAGCCTGGCGCTGGCAAATACATGCCAAGCTGGGGCGCCCCCAGGGAGGAGCTGCGATCTGAAGGCAATGCCAAGCGAGAGCGGTGGCGCGTCTGTTCTTCCGGAGCCCGTAGTCTACAAATAACTCCGGCCAGCAAGGAGGTGACAGCCCCGATGTACCTCCCTCTCCCCTACTATGGCCTTGCTCCGCAGGCTGTGGAGGGGCCCGCGGAGCGAGCGGGGCAGCAAGAGAGAACGAAAGACGCCCAGCTCGTAGGAGCCGCCAACCCGCCTCAGCCGCCAGTCCCTAGTCCTCAGGAGCTGGTCAGGCGCAGCGAGGCGAGGCCGGGGCCTCGAGAACACAGTTTAAGGGGTGCGCGCGGAAGTGGAAACCAGCCGGTGGCCACTGGCCGGCGCCAGAACGTCTACCATTCAGTCCGGGCGTGTGCGGGGCCGGGAAGAGGCTCCAGTAGAGAAGCGAGCGCCCGCGAGTGCGTGGCCGGTCCGCGAGCGCGTGCGGTGTGTGCCTTGTGAGCACTGCGGGTTCCCTGGACCCCGCGGCCAAGGCCGCGCCCCGCACCCCAGCTGTCGGGTTACCCACAGTTCGGTTTTCCGCTGTGGCTGGACACAGCGGCTCTGCTCTTGCCAGTCTCCATCTCACCTCGGGGATGGGCAAATGCACACATCATGGATTCTCCGCATGCTCCAGCCCGCGGACTCCAATGGGCGTCCCAAGACGCCCCCAGACCCAGCGCGGCGCCTCAAGCACAAGGGACCCTCTCAAGGCAACTGGCCGCGCCGTCAGCGGCCGACTCGCAGGTCCCGATGCTCTGCGCTCTGGCGGCCGGGACTCCGCGCCCTCGCTAAGCCGGCGCGTCTGCCAGGCGCTGCTGCCACGAGCACCAGGAGCGTGTTCGGGGCCCTCCGGGAGGTGGAAATGGGATGTGGGGTCATCCTGCCCGCTCCTGATAACCTTTTTTCCTACGTTTCCCTGCAGACCCAGAGCAGCGCGGTCACGGTGTCCTCGACCTCAGCAGGAAGGACGCCGTGATGGTGCTTCACGATTCGCCCCCGCGAACAGCGCACCCGGGCCTGAGCGCCCGGAGGGCTGCAGCGCGTGGAACTGAGCGGGTCCTGCGGTTCGTGTGCGGCCCTCTTCCCCCCAGCCCACTCACACCCCTGCCCGGCGCGTCCGCGCTCACCTGTCAATGCGGCGGGTCCTCGGGGCCTGCGCTTTCGACGCGTGGCGCTGAGTGCGGCCGCGGCCAGAGCCGCCGGGGCTCGGCGCGGGGTCAGCGGGACCGAGAGTGACGCGGCGGCCGTGCACTGGGTCGCCCGGTCCGCGGAGGGCGCACCGAGTGCCAGGCATCGCGCCGTCTCCCGTTTAAATGCCGGCGGCAGCGCGCGGCGCCCGGGGCCGCGCCTCTCCATTGGCCAGGCGCCGCCGCCGCCGCCAGACCCGCTATCCGCCCCCTTTCCCGGTACTGCCCCCGCCCCCCGCACCGCTCCTGCTCCCCCCCGGGGTCCCCTCTCCGCCCGCCTCGCCTCTTTGTCTGCTCCCCCCGCCCGGGCCGGCTGGGAGAGGTCACCCCAGGGAACCGCGCCTGGAATGCACAGCAAATCACATTTTCCGCTCCCGTTGGAGAGGGAAGAGCGGGAGGAAATCCCCCCGGCTCCCGGCCCCTCATTCCTTCGCTGCCCCAGGTCTGGGCTTTCCCTGTCGGCCGCCCGGCATCGCCTGCGTTGGTCCCGCGCTCAGTAGCGGAGACCGCGCCGGGAAGAGGAAGATCTCCGTGGGATCGTGCTAGATTCGGCCATTCTTCCCCTCTGGAGGGAACGGGACTGCGGGATGCTCTGGTCGAGCGACCGTCGTGGCTCCCGCGCGGCCCCGCCCGAGGCCCCCAACTTCGAGGGCGTTGACCCCGGCGCCCCCGTTAACCCGCGGGCTCGCCGGCCGCCAGCAGGAGCCTGTCGCCAAAATGACACCCTCCTCTCCTCGCCCGCCACGGGTTCTTTCAGCCCAGATGCCGGCGGCCTCGGCTGTGCGTGTACAGAGGGGAGTCACGGGAGGAGAATAAAACTAAAAGGACCGTCAAAAGTCAAGGCTTCCATTCCTAAATAATATTAAGAGAGAGAGAGAAAACAGTCACTGAGCGACAGGGGTTTTCTGCAGCATATTAAAGACGAATAAGTGAGGAAAATAAAACGTTAGATGAGGGAGTAACTTCCCAGAAATTTAGGACAAAAACCTGCCAACGTGTAAAACCAGTGTCACATTCTGGATACCAAGTACATAAATATTTTTCGAAAAATGAGCGAACACTTTCATTTGTTCTCTTAGCTTGAAAAATTGGTTCCTCAAAGAGGCCGTAAGTTTTGTGTGTCGAAGCTAAAGTCCGTGCACAAATCAACACTTGTGCAAGATCTGCAGACCAGCTCCATCAGCCGTGTCAAATGAAGACTTCGAAAAAGATTTGTTACAGAAGGAAATATGAAGGTGTCTGTATTGTCTAAAGCAAAATAAACAAAACAATGAAATCCATCAAAAGATACTTATGAAACACCCGTAATTTAAGTACTCGACTAGGAAAACAAAACCAGACGAGGAAACAGCCTATTTTTTTTTCTCTTTAGTCTGGCGTTGGGGGGAAGGAGCAAGAAATATCTACTAGATGCTGCTAGGAACGTGCAATAGATTTTTTTAAATAAATGAAGCAAGAAGGAAGTCTGCATTAATATCTTTACAATCTTAGTCCTCTGAATGTTTTGTTTGTGCAGATGGCAGTTTCTACATATGAACTCGAGGCTGCACTTTACAATTCTCATTTTTTGTTAAATCATCCAGTGAGCCACAGTTTGTAGTTGCCTGCAGGATGGGAGCATTGAACCAGGTTGAAGACCTGTCTTGCTCACATGGGCTCCGGGAGAGGTAGGTGATCAGAAATACACAAAATACTTAGGCGATGACCAGTCCAGCCAAAGCCCACCACCAAGCTGTATTGGAGCCAGCTGTTCTCCCGACGTGCAAACTGCTGTACTCCTTCCCTCAAAAGGGAGCATATTTTACAAATTCATTAACTCCTTCTCATCTAAAATAAAAGCTTTAGTCACTTTTTTCCCCCAAGGCTTACATCCTGCCCCAAATCAACATACAAAGAGGCTGAAATTACCTCCCAAAAATGGAAGTGATCTTTTTTGGAGCCGTGACTGTGGTTTTCTCTATCTCCATCTATCAAATCATGATGACTCTTCCTCATGCAGTTTCTCAGGCCATATTTTCTACAATAGAACCCCCACCTCCTTCCCCCAACACACGCCCCCTCCTCTGTATCCCAAAGAGATAGAGAGAGCTGTGCATCACTGCAACGTTTTTCTTCATTCTCACTTCTCTCTTCCTTCTCCCTGGCATTATAGTATTTCCTGCCACTAGAATGTAAGGTTCATAAGGGCAGGGATTTTGTCTAGGTCACTTTGATTACATGAAGCACATAGAATATAGATTGTCTAACACATCATTCATATTCAATAAATAGTTGTGGATTGAGAATGTTGAGCACATTCCCACTAAGATTATCAACTGAGCCAAATGCTGAGGATATAACCATTGTGGATAGAGTAAACACAGGCCCTCACCTCACAGAGTTTATAGTCTAGTATGTTTGTAAATATTTATATAGAAACACAAGTTTTTTGCCCAATATTTGTGTTTCCACAGCTCCTAACAAGTTCTTGCAAACCATTTTCCAATCAGGATGAAGGCATAAGGGTAAAAACTCCCTGGACCTCTCTAAACATGGTTACATAATTAAAACCTGCTTTTAGTAAGGGGAGAAGACGTAGAATGACTCGATGTAGTCAAAGTTAAACTCTTAAATCTGAGATGCCTACACCATGATCACTTAATGATTAATTTTATTTAATGAAAGTACTTTCAAACTACTTTGAGGTTGTGAGAAGAGTAGATTCTGCTCAGCCACTGGTTTGTAAAAGTAAAGTCCGTCTCCTCTTGTTTTGCCCACCTATGGAATGTGCTAGCCTGTCTCTAACCCCAAGAAGCTAAAAGAGGGCTACTCCCCAGATTTGGAGAAGAACTTTGAATACCTTTATAGAAGAATTTTTTACTTAGATCTGCAAAAGCTATGTACAGCTGTTCATCCAGTTGCAGAGACTACGTATGCCATCTTGCATAGGATTAGAAAAGAATAAAACCCTCACACAGTTGGAACTGAACTTGTATGCCCTTTCTAAAGAAAAAAAGGATTACACTATAAACCTGACAATGATTAAGTAAAAACATATTTACAACCGCCAAATAACAGTTAAGTGGATCATATTCGGAATGAATTTTTGTTATAAGTTAATAAGAAAAAAAACTCCACAGATAACCCAAT
Organism: Piliocolobus tephrosceles; assembly: GCF_002776525.5. Classification (NCBI taxonomy): domain Eukaryota; kingdom Metazoa; phylum Chordata; class Mammalia; order Primates; family Cercopithecidae; genus Piliocolobus; species Piliocolobus tephrosceles. The sequence continues at coordinate 155,601,417 of NC_045439.1, forward strand.
GGGAAAAAAAAAAATTGCACATGGCCAAAGCACATGGGCAGGTAATTCACAAAAAAAAAAAAACCTGGACAGCCGGTAAATACAAAAAGATGCAACATTACACCAGTAAATCAGGGAAATATAAACTGAAATGAGAAGATACTGTTGCTTATCTATTAGGTTACCAAAGATCTAAAAGTCTGACAATACCCAGCACTGGAAAAGGTAGAGAGAAGCAAGCAATCATGCATTGCTAGTGAGAGGGTAAATTAGTACCATCATTTCAGAGAGTAATTTGTCAATATGTGTTAAAACTAAACATGCACTTAGTATGCCACTTCATATATTCTATGAAACACATAGAATATAGATTGTCTAACACAGCACTCAGATTCAATCAATAGTTGTGGATTGAGAATGTTGAGGCATTAGACTTCTAGGTAAAAACCTTAGAAAAATTGGAATGTGTGTATGAGGGCTGGAAACTTGTGTAAGTATGTTGATCGTGGTATTGTTCATAGCAATCTTAATGTCCATCAACAGATATAGGAGAGGGCATAAGAAATTATTTTATTCATATGGCAAAAAGCTACACAGCTAATAAAAGAAATTGATTAGGTTTTCATATTTTAACATAGAGCTCAAAACATAGAGATGCTTTTTTTTAAAAAAAGGAAGCTGCGGAATGATATAAGTAGTATGACACCATTATGTGTATTTTGTAGTAAACATATAAAAATAGCATAAGTTGCTTGTGAAACATGTGGTCATGTGCATGTATAAATAGCGGATTGGAACCTAGACCTCTAATGAGCTTCGCCAGAATGAGGGGACGAGGTGGATCAGGCATGGACGACAAAAGAAATGTCAACATTACAAAACATTTAAACATTTTATTTCTTTAACGAAAATCTTGAAAGAAATATGACAAAATGTGGACAATTTGAATTTCTGGGTGATGGGTACATGGATGTGTTTGTTAGATAATTCCGTCTCCATGTTGATAATTTTTTAAACCCTCAAAGTTAAAACAAATGTGATGCTTCTATTATGATTTCAAGAGTGACTTTGATCATCATTTGGAAACTGAACATTTTTGCTTCCCATGTGTCCTTTGTAACCAGCTCCAATCTGAGTAGGCATGTTTTCAGAATGCAAACAAGCCCTTACGTAAGTGTGTATGTCTACTGACCTGTCTGAGGGCTGACTCCTGGCTATCCACCTTGCTATCTGTGCCTAACCAGTTTCCTGTGTATGAAAAATGCACATGCATATGAAAATTCTGGACAATGTTGCCAAATACAGGTATATGAAATGAGTTATTCAGGACCATTATAATAAAATCCATGCCCTATTTCGTGCACATATTTATTGTGTATACTCCATGTGCAGTGCAATATGCGAAAGGTGAAAGTTCCAAACTATGAACGTAATCCTTCAGAGTCAATAGTTCTGGCACAGTGGGAAAAAGCACTGAACTCAGAGTCAGGAAAGTCAGAATAAATTCCTGATACTTCCCCTTAGAAGCTGAGTGTCTCAATTAGGTATTTAAAGCCTCTGGGCTGAAATTCAACCATCTGTATTACAGGAATGGTGATAACACCCACTTCTGGGTAGATGCTGGAATTAAGTAAAACAAGCTCTGTGAAAGTGCCAGGCACCTAATAAACACCAGTGTCTGCATGGATACTAGAGTTCAACGGGGAGCTTACATAAAAAACAGTAAGTCTAATATCAGCGTGTGTTGGGTCTTATGTATCTTTATATTCGCTCTGGGTGATGCAGGGGTGGCACACAGCAAATGCTTGACAAAGCTATGAAATGAGTACTTGCATAGGGAGAAAGAAGGAAGGGAGGGGAAGAAAATAAGGGGAAAAGAAGGAGATAGAGGAAGAGATAGAGAGAATGGAGGGAGGAAGGAAGGAAAGAAGGGAGAGAGAGGAAAGGAGGAAGACAGGAAAGAAAATGAGTGATACCTTCCAGTAAATGGCACAGAAATTGTGTGTGTGTGTGTAAAACCAGTAAATAGTTGTACCAAACACTTCTGGCTCTTTTTTGCTTGCACTGTAAGAATCACACTAACCTAAAAAGTTACCCTCCTCAGGAAGGTTCCACTGCAGTAACAGAAGCTAAGAATAAGAGACCAGAAGATGCCCAAATGTGTAGTTAGACAGGCTGAAACTCCCATCCAAGAGACTGGGGAGTGAAACAAGACAGGAAGCCAGAGACAGCAATGTATTTCTCAGCAAAAATTCACATACCCAGTGCTTAAATGTAACAGAGTCTGTCTGAAATGAGGCTCCTTTCTTTGTCTGCAGACAGGATAACTTGTTACGTTCGAAAGGTTTATACCGAATGTATTTGTTTTGACCTCTTTGATGTGACCTCACTCTTGGGGAAAAAATGTGATGGGCCTTTATTAATAATTTTGTTTTCCCTTATAGCCTGTGTTCTTCATTTTCTAATTTTTTTTTCATGGAGGAGTTCTCTTTGAAAAAAACTCATTTTACTGCAGTTTTAAAATGCTAGTTCATTGGGGAGGATCTGTTGAAAGTATCTATTAAACTGAAGGTTGCAAGGTTTTATCCCACTGTCTCTGGCGATCCGGATCCTCACTTTTTTTTTTTTTTTAAACTTTTGGTTTACTTAGTCCATTCCCAGCCTTTGTTTCCTTGATGTCTCTGCTATTTACTAGAAGTCATTTTAGGATCCACCTTTTCACTCTTGTGTCCTTTTTAAAAGGCATGTAAGTATAGGTGTGATTTTACTCTTGCTGCAGCTCTCCTAATATGTCACTTGGACTGGTTAATGACATCTTATAAAATATTTTGTAGGCTGGGCGCTGTGGTTCACGCCTGGAATCCCAGCACTTTGGGAGGCCGAGGTGGGCGGATCACGAGGTCAGGAGATCGAGACCATCCTGGCGAACACAGTGAAACCCCGTCTCTACTAAAAATACAAAAAATTAGCCGGGCATGGTGGCGGGCGCCTGTAGTCCCAGCTACTCAGGAAGCTGAGGCAGGAGAATGGCGTGAACCCGGGAGGCAGAGCTTGTGGTGAGCAGAGATCGCGCCACTGCACTCCAGCCTGGGCGACAAAGCGAGACTGTCTCAAAAATAAAATAAAATAAAATATTTTATAACATAAAGTTATTGTAAAAATATTACAAACTCATCACAGAAAACTTGGAACTAGAGAAAAATATAAAGAAAATAAAAATATGCCGTAATCTCACAATCCCCAAATAACCACTGTTTGCTCACACGCACTACATATATGTATATATATGGATTTCCTTCTAATTATATAGTGTGTGTGTATGGCGTGTGTGTGTGTATGTGAGAGAAAGAGAGAGAGAGAAGATGCTCTATCTAATAAGATGCCTTATTTAACTTTTAAATTTAACCTAATATTTTAATTATTTGGGGGGACATTATTAAAAGTCTTCAAAAATATCAGTTTAACAGTAGTGTAATATTCTCTTGTGTGAATAACGTACTATAACATACTATAACATTTCATTTTCTCTTGTAGGAGTAACAATGTGTGTGTGTGTGTGTATACATGCATTTCTTAAAGTGGCCTTTTATTAATTACCTGCTGTGTACCAAACACAAGGCTTTATGTGCATTATCTAATTTAATGATAGTAACACTCGTATGAAATTGCTACTATTGTTTGTTCTGTTTTAAAGATGAGGGAGCTGATGTCTAGACAGGTGGTGTGACTGTCTCAAGGGCACACAGCTGTATGAAGCAGAGGAAGAATTCACAGCTGCTGACCCCCATGCCCCACACACTGACCTTCTACCCTCTCTATACTGGGAACAAAAGTCTACACCACACACTCTTAGAACTGGGATTCAAATACCAGTATTTTTTCACCAAAGAAAAGTATTCCTAAGTGTCAAATGACTTACATAATTTGATAGCTGGTATTGTCAAAACATTTGGTTGTGTAAAATACGAACACATATATGAGGAATATGGGTTTAGATATCACATGAGTTACTTAGAAAGAATGCTGAACACTAAAACACGGTGAAACCCCGTCTCTACTAAAAATACAAAAAATTAGCAGGGCGAGGTGGCGGGCGCCTGTAGTCCCAACTACTCCGGAGGCTGAGGCAGGAGAACGGCGTGAACCTGGGAGGTGGAGGTTGCAGTGAGCCGAGATCACACCACTGCACTCCAGCCTGGGCGAAAGAACAAGACTCCATCTCAAAACAAAAAAAAAGAAAAGAAAAAAAAGAAAACCCATATGCCCTGTCTTGAGGTTTCCTACAAAAACCCAAGCCTGCCTTACTGCCATTAGAACCGTTATTAATGACTGTATCAGTCTCTCTCGCGCGCGCTCTCTTCATATATATATTTTTTTCTTCTTTTCTTTTCTTTTTTGAGAGGGAGCCTCACTCTGTCACCCAAGCTGGAGTTCATTGGCGCAATCTCAGCTCACTGCAACCTCTGCTGCACTGGTTCAAGCGATTCTCCTGCCTCAGCCTCCTGAGTAGCTGGGATTACAGGCACCCGCCACCACGCCCCACTAATTTTTTATTTTTGTATTTTCAGTAGAGACGAGGTTTTGCCATGTTGGCCGTGGCTGGTCTTGAACTCCTGACCTCAAATGATCCGCTTGCTCGACCACCCAAAGTGCTGGAACCACAGGCGTGAGCCACCGCACCCAACCTGTATCAGTCTACCTTTAAAATTAGGAGCTTAACATTAAGTTCAGTGTTTTGGGTTTCTTCTCAAGGTAGTGAAGGATGGAGCCAAAGATGGAAAGCAAATTCAATACCCGCTTTCCCTTCTAAAGATCAATGTGAACTTGTGCACCCATTTGCACTTGGCTCACAAACGGTCCAAATTTAAATCTCTTTTCAATCTTGGTTCCTTCTCCACTCTTCCCTTCGTAGCGTAAAAGGTTGGATCATCTGGAATATGATTTGTCATTCCTTTTTAAAAGAAAGATGAAAAATGTAAACTGTGGGCTCCTCACTGCTTATGTCAGAGCAATACATGTGTGCTTTATATAAACTAACCATTTGTCTATTAATGTTTGCAAAGTACTCCATAGACATGAGGCATTTGGAATACTCTCTGGAGAAATATGGTGCCTTTGGAGAGAGGATCGGAGAAGAAACCAATAGTAAGAGAAATTCCTTTATGTGCACATGTATAATAGAATGTGAAAGAAAATCTTCAAGTTGAGCATCGAGCTGCCTTTTCCCTTAGGTTGAAAGTTAGCCAGTAGGAAGGAAACATTTCCAAGGAGACTAGGTAACCTTGCCTGCAGTGTTTGTTTCTACACTGTGTTTTACTTGTTCGTGTGACAGAGAAAGAAAACAAAGCTGATGGACTTTGGACTGGACAGTGTAGCAGTATGTCCCCAGATACCAGCTTCCAGATGATCTCCCTTGGGTCTCCCAGATGGAGCAGAGGTTTTCTGGTGACTCTGGTCACTGCATCAGCCTGAACAGACAGGATCTCAGAACCTCCCAAGTGCACGTGTCTGCCTGCCCATGTCTCCACGATTTTGTAGAAAGATGGCTGAGCATGGGATAGGCCCTTAAAGACTGTAAAGCTGATTCTTTGTCATGTGGACATTAAGCCAAAGAAGAACAAATTTCTGAAAAAAAAGAAAAACCATAATGATTTTTGCAGCGCTACTCTGCTAACCAGAGCAATCCATGGATGTCTGTGGAATCATTAGGATGTACTTCCCCTAGAGAAATATATGTGCTGGTCTCTTGGCACGAGCAACTCTAAAAAGTATACCTAGCCAACACCTCAGGACACTAGCCAGAACCCCTCGTTATGTTTCCACTCTTCCAAGGAAGGAAGAAAGAAAAGAGGAAAGGAAGGGAGGGAAGGAGGGAAGGAGGAAGGGAGGGTATTGGTTCTTTTAAATAAGAAAGACAAATTATTTCAGATAACAGCAGCTTCCCTTAAATGGTATTTAAGCTTTAGCCCTATAGTCCTAAATATCTATTCTAACAGCAGTTATTACTATGTGAGCTCTGCACTGTCAATCTAGAGAAAAGAATCTTGCCACTAAGAAGGAAAATTTCAAAGTGAGAGTTTGCTTTTAATACACACGTATAATACAGACATTCAATTGCACAAATGTAGCAGAGAACAAGAGAGGAGTGTGCAGCTGAGCAGTAAGCATCCACTCCTGCCCCTGGTGTTCAGTGCCAGCCTGATGGTCTCCAGCTCATGTTCTCTCTGCATATGCAACACTTGAGCCCAGCAGGAGCTGAGCACATACCACAGGTCACCAGGTTCATGTCTTTGCTCTTGCTCCTCCCTCCCCTCGGAATTCCCCACCCTCTGTCTTCTGGTTGAATTCATACTCTGACCTCAAGCCTCCTTCTCAGAGCGTTCTGCCTTTTCTATTATTCTTGTCATATTTTTCCTTTATTGTCGTTACGTGTATGCTGGATGCATCTTCTTCAATGAAATGTAGACTCCTTGCATGGAGGAAGTGTCTCCTTCTCTTCTTTGAGTCCCTGTGGCCCTAGCACAGGCTGAGTTGAATCGTAACTAAAATGCTCCAGGTCTCTTCATCATTTCCACTGCTGTCTTCTATTTTTATCCCATCACCTGTAGGAACCGTGTCGGAAGAACTAACTGCTAGAGTTTCTCCAAAATGTCGCTGCCAGTGGCAGTCTAGTTGCTGTCTTGAGTCCATCCTGCCTCTTCACTGCCCACTCCCAAGTCCAGGTCATGGTCATTTGTCACCTAGAAGGTTGCAATTGCTTCTTTACTGCTCTCCCCACTGTCACCGATGCTGACCCACAGCCACTGGACGCGTCTTCTTTTTTGTTTGTTGTTTGTTTGTTTTGTTTTGTTTGTTTCATTTTTAGACAGAGTCTTGCTCTGTCACCAGGCTGGAGTGCAGTGGCACGATCTCGACTCGCTGTAACCTCCACCTCCCAGGTTCAAGCAATTCTGCCTCAGCCTCCCGAGTAGCTGAGATTACAGGCATGCGTCACCACGCCCAGCTAATTTTTTTGTATTAATAGTAGAGATGGGATTTCACCATGTGGGCCGGGATGGTCTCAATCTCTTGACCTCGTGATCTGCCTGCCTTGGACCCTCAAAGTGCTGGATTACAGGTGTGAGCCACCGCGCCCGGCCTAGACATTTTTTAACTCATGTCCTAGGCTATGTCCTTCGACTAATGCCCTTTCTTCCTGGCTCTTACCAAATTTTTAAATTATGCAATTTATAGATTTGCTTGGTTTTTGTCTGTTTCCTCCATGTGCCTTAAGCTCTGTGGTGGCAAGAACGCTCTCTGTGTGGCTCACTGAATCCCCAGCCTCTACGTGGCACCTGGAGTACATAGATACTCCCAGACCTTTGTTGAATTCATAGATTAAAAGTGCAGCTGTTCTCATTTCCCTTCATGTTATAACCCTTGCTCTAGCCCCCTTTTTGCCTTGCTCCTGTTTCTGATTTCTCCTTCTTCTTCTTCTTCTTCTTTTTTTTTTTTTTTTTAGAGACAGACTCTTACTCTCACCCAGCAGGCTGGAGTACAGTAGTGTGATCACAGCTCACTGCACTCCTGACCTCCCAGGCTCAAGTGATCCTCCCACTTCAGCCTCCCAAGTAGCTGCGACTATAAGTAACCACTAATTTTTGTATTTTCTGTAGAGATGGGGTCTCACCATGTTGCCCAGGCTGGTCTTGGACTCCTGGGGGCAAGTGATCCACCCACCTCGGCCTCCCAAAGTGCTGGGATTACAGGCGTGAGCCACTGCGCCTTGCCTGGTTTCTGCATGTTACCTGGAACTCACTGGAGAACTGAGCCTCAGGAGTCTCCGAATCCATTCCCTGTAGGGCAGCCGCAGTCCTCAGTTTTGTCTTAGAAGCAGAGAGCACATTCCTGTGCTCTGGGTGCCCCACCCACTGAACAACAGCGGAGGCAGTGATGGCACAGACTCACTCTGGGAACTGCAACTGCACCCCAATAAGTTCTCCCTGTAAAACCAATCACAAGATTCCATGCCTCAGATCCCAAAGAAGTGAGTAAGTTTTATGGCCTGTGTCAGGGTAACACCCACGCTGCTAAAAATATCGTGGTACAATTTCATAAGAAGTAAATAATGCACTGTTGCTTTGTGTTTCTGGGAAACCTTAAGGATTTGTTGTAGAAAGATTTTTTAGTTTTCTTAGCCTGATGAAAAAGCATGCAAAGGAAAAAGTCATATTGGATAAGAGAAAGACTATTTGGGTATGTGGCCAGGAATGATGCACATTTTGCCACTGACTTCATCTTATGTTTTCATCTTTTTGGAAACAGAGGCAAGTAACTAGCCAAGTACATTTGAAGGGCATCCATAGTTCCAAATGCCTCTTCCCTTATAATTTATTGATGAAGCACTAAGTAGCTCATCTAATTCATGTTGAGGAGATAGGAAAATGCTTATGGCAACAGCATTTTATCATCGTTGTAAGGTTTCTGAAAACATAATTCCAAACGATAGGAGTGGTTTGCAGAGCCATCTGGGAGGAGATGGGCTGATTAGGAATGTCTGGGGTCTTAGAAATAAATTCAGGTGAAGTCGAAGCATGTTTTCCAGATCTGGTAGATGTTTGTAAGACTATTTATGGCTGGTGTAGGTTAGCAGGCTTCTCATAGAGCAGTGGAGTTCCTGTGTTCTACATCCTTCCCTCCAGGGCTCTTGTCTTCACCCATTCTCACACCATTTCTGGTTGCAACTGCGTGCAATGTTTCCCCAAATTCACTGTGTATCAGAGTCACTGGAGAAACAAAACAAAACAAAAAAATTGATCCCCAGAGCTTGCTCTATACTACTGCATGAGAATTTCCTGGGCTGAGGCCCAAGAATCTGTATTTTTACAAAGCTCTCCAGATGATTCTGATAAGCAGCCAGGTTTGACAATCTGAGGTGTGGTGGAAAGAATTGTTTGCATCTAAGCTCAACCATCAACTACCTAAGCAACTTTAGAGACACCAACTCTTGGGCTATCAGGAAACAGAGAAAATGATGCCTGCATCACAGGGCTATTGAAGAATGAAAGGAAATTACATATGTGATCTATCCCAGTGCAAATTTAGTAGGCTGCGTTAGTTAATCCTCTGCTGATGACCTAGCAGCTTAAAAGAGTTGTTTTTTTTTTTTTTTTTTTTTTTTTTTTTTACCAAAAAACTGTTTAACTTCCTCTTCTGTGTTTGATTCCTTATGAAACTTGGTTTCCCCCTTCGTCAGTTACCAAGGATCAGGCCATATGGAGATGAATCATAAGACCATTATGCCATGTGTTCCAAGAGCCTTCCAAGTGCATTGCTGCAAGAAACGCTCAACATTTAATGTATATTGTTTTTCGATATCTCTTTCCAAATTGCCAGTACAATTTCCATTTCTGGGAAATTACATAGACATGTCTGGATCCAGTTCTTTTATCTTTGCATTTCCAACTGCTCTGTTTTCCTTCTTTCTTCCCATCAAATTATTATATTTTGACAGTTTTAAGACCAGCTCTTCCTTGATCTTTTCCTTCCTATAATATAATATCCTATAATATACTGAATTGAAATGAGCCCATTTTCCTTAGTGAGCCTTCTCTCCAAACACAAAATACTCTGAAGTTCAGATTCTCCTTCTGTGAGTTAACATCACACAAAGTTTGTGGTTTCATCCATCATAAACAAGAGTGTTTTAAATGAACTCTGTCTCTTGTCTCCCAAGAATCACAGAAAGGTTGGGGGAAAGTGAAATAAATTTTCAGAAAGAAAAGTTACTTATTAAAAATAGCAGTGATAAAAATATGTAGATTGATTGAGGAGGAAGAATTCGTAAAGTGTTTTAACTTAAAAGGAAACGCTCTTGCAGGCATTCACAATGAATCAGGGGGAAACACTTTGGCTCCTTCAAAAAGCTATTTACTGTCTTTGGTGTTCACAAAACATATCCAACAAAAGCCTTTTCTCTTATGATGCGAGGGAGGAAGGCAAACTGCATTTGAGAGCATCTGATCATACTTGACTCAGGAATGTTACGGGTTTTGGTTGTGTGCCCAGTTGATCTGAGCATATTAGCAAACACAGTAATAGTATTAGCTGCTGACAGGGTTTGGTATCAAACACATCCATTTGCAAAAATAGAAGAAATACCACATTCACATTTTTCAATGCTCCCCTTTACTTAAATACTGCAATGTGGTTTGAGTTGTGAATCTATTGAAGACATCTTTGATGAATCAACAGTCAAGGCATATGTAGAAAGTGATTTGGAAACACTTCCCTGGGTTGTTGGTGGGGGAAGGGAGATAGCGTTGGCACATCTTGCCATTCTCGTTCCTGCTTTTTCATGGGCCCCCACCGCTTCCTAAGTCTATCTGTTGTTAAATGAAGATAACTGCCTCTCTCCTACCCCAGCCTCTCTCAGGGTATTCTGGAGTGTGATAGACTAATTGCAAAGAAATGTGACCTTCTTGGATAACTGGTACCATCTAAATACCATGCATTATTCCCCTGTCAGACACTCTAAAATAGGATGAGTCAGGCTGAAATCTTCCAAAAGCTGTGGAGGATAAATAAGCTCACATTCCAACTCAAAAATCAACAACGACAAAAAAAACAAGCATAGTGAAAAATGATAAAGATCAGCCTCCGCTGTTACCTTTTTCATTCATACCATTGTCCGTTTGGGGTCTATGTCATGGGGATCGTTCCTATGCCAATCCTAATGATAAAGCTTGAGTTTGGTTTACATCTGTGCTGTGATTATTCATCTTCTTTCAAGCACTATTTCTTACTTTATCAGCCAGGAAGGTGGGAAAAAATAATCTCTAAAATTCTATAGTTTTTCACTTTTCTCCTTTGGAGCTATTATAAGATAGTAAATTGATAGTAAAACTGAGAGCAGGACAGCTGGGCTCTACTTTGAATTTTGGTAGAGCTTCAGCTTCCCTGGGTTTTGGCTATCCCTATATGGAAAATACAGATCAGTGGTCTTCAGCGTTTTTGGCACCAGGGACTATTTTTGTGGAAGACAATTTTTCCACGGGTGGCAAGGGGCATATGGTTTTGGGATGCAACTGTTCCAACTCAGATTATCAGGCATTAGATTCTCATAAGGAGTGTACAACCTAGATCCTTCACAATAGGGTTTGCGCTCCTATGAGACTAACGCTGCCACTGATCTGATAGGAGGGGGCGCTCGCCCGGGGCTCACTTCCTCCTCCACTTCCTCCCGAATGGCCAGGTTCCTAACAGACCACAGACCAGTATTGGTCCATGGCCCAGGGGTTGGGAACCCCCAACGTGGTTGATACCTGACTCCTCAGGAGACAGGCTTTTGGAAGCAAACTGGAACACCAGATAGATGCACTGCCACAGATGCTGAAGTTGGAAGAGAAAGAAAAACATCTCTTTTTCTGCTGCTGTTTCTGCTATGAGAGATGGTAGCTGCAGGCAAACCCACCATTCCTGGGTCAAGACAATGACTTTGGGAGTGTCACACATCAGTGGTAGTGATGTGGTGGTGGCAGTGACACCAACCACTATTTCCTGACCTCTGGATTCCAGCTATGTGGGTGAGCTTGAACTGGTTAAGCCCAACTGTGGATCCCTGCCTCATGCTCCTCCACATCTTTAAATAATTTTGTAAGCACATAATTCCTTGCATTAAATCCCTTTCATATGGACATATCCAGAGTAAAGAGTTTGTTTCTTGCACTGAAATCTGATGAATTCTGAATTTGGAATCTAAATCGAGGTTTAACACAGGTGCTGTATTGCAGGGAATTTATCTTCACATCAATATGATAAGCTAAGTATTATCTTTCCCGTTGGTTACATGAAAGAACTAAGGTTCGGTGAGATGGAATTGTTTGCTCAAGGCCACACAATTTGAAAGTCACAGAACACAGAATCAAATGCAAATCTAATTACAAAGTGTCTGTATCTAACTACTCTGTTAAACAGTGATGCCATGGGATCAAGTGTTTACAGATAGCTGAATATTTATGGTTGCAAATGTGCTTTAAACTCCATGAAGGAAGAGCCTATATCTCACACCTCTTTGATAAGACTCCTCAGTCCCAGAATATAGCTCAGTATTTGGCACATAGAATAGATCCTTGATAAGTTACTGCTGAATGAATAAATGAATGGTATCGTGATGAGTCCTGTCAAGGAAGGTGACACCATATGATGGCCACCTTGTGAGGAAGTGACTCTAGTTTCCAAATGGGCTTTATTAAGATGCTTCTTACTCCTCAGGTGTTCAGTTGCCATGGCTAAAAGCCATTACAAATATTTTTGTTTCCTGTGTATATAGTTACCGTTTCTGTTGGGAAGAACGGCTTATCAACAAGTTCTACTGGCACATAACATTCATCAAACAATAGAACATTCAGTCTATTAGGATGGGCTGTTAGGGCTTTCTAACTCAGCCCATCTCATAGCAGCTCTTTTCTAAAAGAATCTTTCTTTTGCAACTTATAAGTTAATAAGTTTTTAAACCCAAATTCAAGGACATGGTTCTACAAGAATCTTTGCAGACACCCTGCCTTTATTTATGGACTTCAGAAGCCGATGTGTGACACCCATAAATGTCTTAGCAACTTTCTCCATGACTCCTCTGTGCCCATTTGGAATCAAGGTTTCTTTTACTATATAGTTATGATAATTCTCAATGGCCCTTGCCTTCTCACAGGGCTTTCTGGCCACCAGATCTGCTATATTCTACACATTTTCTTTTAATTGCCACATTCATGTGTATTTTAGCAGGAAATTTGATCCACGTTTCTGATTCACCTATGGTTAAGTCACCAGACAATTTTGGAAGAGCAGCCTGATGGCCAAAAAGTCTTGGTAGAGTCTCTCTTTCCCTTTAGAAACAGAAAGTTGAGTATGTGAAGTACAAGCTCCCCGAATCCTGCCCCGCCTAGGCTGCTGGTAAAACCCAGGCTTCAGGAGGCTTCAAAAAATACTACTTTCTCAAGATATGCTCCTGGCTAGGTGTGTCAATTGACTTTGGAAATAATGTCCTGGAGCACTTTGAAAGGTGACGGCCTGGATCCTTCCCTGACCCCATCTTAGGACTCTCCTACCCTCCAAGCTTGCTCCCCATTGAGTGGCCAGTGTTTCCCCAGGTTTCTCTGTTCTAACCCCCAAGACTGTTGCCACAGCACATGATACCAGTGACGGGCTGGGATATGCCCTCTGCACTGCCCAAGTGGCTATGCCATGGTCAGAGGAACACCGGTCAATGAAAACCTACAGCAGAACCCGATGCTCTGTCTGCCCACAGATCTGCCTTGATGTTGAGCAGGGCCGTCCCACACATCTGGTCTGTCTCCCTAATAAATGAATCATGCACAACCGTCACGGTATGCAGCAAATTGAGATATTTGGCAGGAACTCTGTGCCTTGACACTTCCTGAACTACCGACATTTGGGCAGTGACTCAGAAAAGAAGCGGGTAGTTCTACTGGCTGATTCTAAGAAAGACTTGAGGGCCGGGCATGGTGGCTCACGCCTGTAATCCCAGCACTTTGGGAGGCAAAGGCGGGCAGATCACAAGGTGAGGAGATCAAGACCACGGTGAAACCCCGTCTCTACTAAAAATACAAAAACTTAGCCGGGCATTGTAGCAGGTGCCTGTAGTCCCAGCTACTCAGGAGGCTGAGGCAGGAGAATGCTGTGAACCCAGGAGGCGGAGCTTGCAGTGAGCCAAGATCGCGCCACTGCACTCTAGCCTGGGCGACAGAGCAAGACTTCGTCTCAAAAAAAAAAAAAAAAAAAAAAATTCCATCAAGCTCATTCATTCAGCAGTTATTAGCCTTTGTTAGGCTGCATGCAAGATATCAAGATAAAAAGAAAAATAAGACAGAGCCTATGGCTTCAAGGAGCTTATAACCCAGTTGAATGAGGCATACACATAATAAGTAAACAAGTATTGGGTATGCTAAATTAAGTTTAGCCCAAAGCTGCCTCCTTACATAGTGTAAGCTCGGCCTAAAATTTTCTCTGTACATAGCAAACTGTAACCTAACTGGATGTGTAAACAGGCTGTAACCTACTCTTGTGCCAAACACTGAGATTTGGCCAAAGGTGGCCAACTGTTCAAATCATGTTCAAATAAGGCAAACGCTGAAATGTATGTAACCAATCCGGCTGTTTCTGTCCCTCACTTTTGTTTTATGTACCTTACTTTTCTTTTTCTGTCCATTGGTTTTTTTCAACCACACGGCAGTGCAGAGTCTCTCTGAACCTATTTTCCATATTGTTCTTTGCTCAACTAAAGTCTGTTCAATTTAATTTGTCTAAGGTTTCTCTTTTAACAGGTGGTAGTGTGGTACAGGGGAGAGTATCCACTGTGGAGTCCAAGAGACCTAAATTCAAGTTCTAACTCTGCCACTTACTAGTTAAGGAGACTTAGTTAAGTCATGGAATCCCTCTGCCTCAGTTGCTTCATCTATAAAATGTAGGGAGGGATGTTTAAATGAACAATGTATACAGACCCTGCTCTGTATATAGAGTAATTCTTATCATTACGCTCTCTTACAGGGACTATATGAAAGGAGGCGTGAGGTCCCATAGGAAGACAAAAAGGGGTCATGAGAGAGAAGTAGCTGGGATTACAGGCATGTGCCAACACACCTGGCTAATTTTGCATTTTTAGTGGAGACAGGGTTTCTCCATGTTGGTCAGGCAGGTCTCAAACTCTCGACCTCAGGTGATCCACCTGCCTCAGCCTCCCAAAGTCCTGGGATTACAGGCATGAGGCACCACACCCGGATTCCAGGTCAGTTTTTACCATGATCTACTCTTAACGTTTTAACCGTCAACTGTGGTTCTATTGTTGAAATTTTCAAATACATACAAACATAGAAATAAGAAGTGCAAGCCGGGTGTGGGGGCTCATGCCTGTAATCCCAGCACTTTGGGAAGCCGAGGTGGGCGGATCACTTGAGATCAGGATCGTTTGAGAGCATCCTGGCCAAGATGATGACACCAAGTCGCTACTAAAAATACAGAAATTAGCAGGGCTAATGGTGATGGTGGGTACCTGTAATCCCAGCTACTCCGGAGGCTGAGGCAGGAGAATCGCTTGAACCCGGGAGGTGGAGGTTGCAGTAAGCTGAGATCACGCCACTGCACTCCAGCCTGGGTGACACGGTGAGACTCTGTCTCCAAAAAAAAAAAAAAAAAAGAAAAAGAAAAAAGAAGAGAAAAAAGAAATAAGAAGTACAATTAACTCCCAGGTATCCTTGACCTAGCTTCAACAGTTATCAGTGTATGGTCCAGTCTTGATTATCTATATCTGCATTCCCTCCTGGCCCTCTACCTCATCACTACCACTGGATTATTTTAAAGCAAATCCAAGACATCATATCATTTCACCTGTAAATAATTCAATATTGTCGGGCGTGGTGGCTCACGCCTGTAATCCCAGCACTTTGGGAGGCTGAGGTGGGCGAATCACAAGGTCAGGAGATCGAGACCATCCTGGCTAAAACGGTGAAACCCCGTCTTTACTAAAAATACATAAAAATTTAGCCGGGCGTGGTGGCGGGCGCCTGTATTCCCAGCTACTCCAGAGGTTGAGGCCGGAGAATGGTGTGAACCTGGGAGGCGGGGCTTGCAGTGAGCTGAGATCGTGCCACAGCACTCCAGCCTGGGCAACAGAGCGAGACTCCATCTCAAAAAATAAAGATAAAATAATAATAACAACAATAATAATAATTCACTATTTATCCCTAAGAGATAAGGGCTCTTTTAAAAAAATAGCCATAATATAAATACTATGGAACACTTAAATCATACCAAAATATTCAGTCACTACTCAAACTTCCCTGATTGTCTGATCAATACTCTTCTTGATTTGATTTGAGTCAGGATGCAAATAAGACCCACACACATTGTATTTGGCTCATGTCTCTTAAGCCTTTTAAAATCTATGACAGTACCCCAGCACTTTTCCCTCCTCCCATTTATTTGTTGGAAAAAGCTAGGCAACTTATCCTGTAGAGTGTCTTCACGCTGGATTTTGCCAACGATTCCCAATGGTGTGTTGAATGCATCTCAATGTGTTGAATGCATCTCAGTTCTGCCATCTGTAAAATGGGGATAACACCAGACCCATTAAGTTCACAGTATTATTGTTAGGGTCATATGCTATCACGTATGTAGAACAGGCTGTTCTATTACACAAAGAAATTGTTCTTTATCATGCTTTAAAAAGAAAACTTCATACACCAATGCTTGCATACATGTTTATTAAGACGCAGCCAAGTGAAATGTGTCAGCTCCTCCTCTTGAGTCCAGCCTTCTTTATTGGTGTAGAACAATGCCCAAGGGCTGGATGCACTTCATAATCAAAATCGAATGCCAGCTTTTTATAGACTTGGCCAACATAGTACGACCTCAGACACCATTTTAAACTGCAAGAAATCTGAGCCTTTCATAATCTTGCTTTTTATTGTTGACATTCACATTTTAATTTTTTATGATCATTGCAGATTCACATTTTAAAAACCCAAAACACAAAAAAGCTCTTATTCTAATTTAGCAGAAAGCAGAGTCATCGTGTGAAGACAATACACTATCAACATACAACTGCTTTGTATCCATAATTATCTATGTAAGAAACATGCTGTCATTCACAGGGGCTCCGTTAACACGTGCACATAAGCCATGCTGAGGCCTAACAGGTAATGTGGGTTTTCATCCAGCATCTTCTCTTTACTCTGGGTCCTTATCCTCATCTGAAAAATGGGGGACAGACTTCTTTGCAACAACATTATCCAGTCTCTGTCCTTGCAGATACGGATTGACACTCTGAAAAACGAACAAACGAACAAAAACCATGTGGTTTGGTGTTACATGTGAACATCAGATGCAGACAGCTCAGAAAAGAAATGAACAAGAATTGTTTCTGGCCTATTGGGTTAACAGCAATGTACCAGTGGCACCTACCAACCACCAAACAACTACTCCAGTGTACGAATTAATACCTCAGTGGCCTATGAAACATTTTCTGACTGATAGATAGCTCTAACTGTGTTTTTCACACAACTATATAGCCCTTTATCAGATACAATGTGCTCTTTTTAAAAACTAGTATTTTTGGCACAAAGATTTGGGGTAAACCAGCTCATAAGTCCTTGCTACTAAGTTAGGGAACAAGACCCATAAGAAAGATAATTATTGGCCGGGTGCGGTGGCTCAAGCCTGTAATCCCAGCACTTTGGGAGGCCAAGACGGGCGGATCACGAGGTCAGGAGATCGGGACCATCCTGGCTAACACGGTGAAACTCCGTCTCTACTAAAAAATGCAAAAAAAACAGCCGGGCGAGGTGGCGGGTGCCTGTGGTCCCAGCTGCTCGGGAGGCTGAGGCAGGAGAATGGCGCGAACCCGGGAGGTGGAGCTTGCAGTGAGCCGAGATCCAGCCACTGCACTCCAGCCTGGGCGACAGAGTGAGACTCCGTCCCCCCCAAAAAAAAAAAAAAAAAAAAAGAAAGATAATTATTATTCTATGGCCCTATTTAGGTAGGAGGGGGAATCTGAAATGCATTACATTATATTTTGCATGAAAAATGTTCTAAAGGAGAAGAGTAGGGCCAAGTGGGAATTAGCATCTGAAGACTGGTCCCAGATCATCCTGCTGCTGGGACTGATTCTTCCTTGCTAGTATTTTACTAAGGAGAATTCATTAGGGGCTCAAGCGATCACTTCCGCCTTCCCTCAGTCAAATTCAAAAATTGAAGCAAAAAAGGAAGCTTCCTGAAAGGGCTGGAAGGCTCCTTTGTTTTTGACTGAAGACTCTGTACTCTGAAATCACTTTCATGTGTTGATATTCTTAATGAGTAAATATTTTTCCATTCCTTCTCTAATACATATCTATTTTTTGAGGTTTGGATTTGAACTAGTAATTGAAACTTTACAAAATAGTATTTAACAAGCAGAAAAAAAATTCAAAATATTTGGAAGATGTTTGTTTATTGAAGTTGCCTTCCGATAATGGAACAAAAATATAAGAAAGAAGCTGTAGCCAGGTGCAGTGATTCACGCCTGTAATCCCGGCACTTTGGGAGGCCGAGGCGGGCGGATCACAAGGTCAGGAGATCAAGACCATCCTGGCTAACATGGTGAAACCCCGTCTCTACTAAAAATACAAAAAAATTAGCCAGGCGTGGTGGTAGGCGCCTGTAGTCCCAGCTACTCGGGAGGCTGAGGCAGGAGAATGGTGTGAACCCAGGAGGCGGAGCTTGCAGTGAGCAGAGATTGAGATCGCGCCACTGCACTATAGCCTGGGCGACAGAGCGAGACTCTATCTCAAAAAAAAAAGAAGCTGTAGTTACAAACGATCAGCAATTGAGCAGCAACCTGTCGCATGCTCAATCCCCGCGTACGAATGAATGGAGGCTGTTCAAAGGGGAGCTCTCTGGTCCATGACAGGGCCTGCCATGACTCTTGATAGGTGAACAGACATTCTTCAAAAGAAAAGGAATGACACCTGAATTTAGCATTTACAAATTTTCTTTCACATTCTGGCTGCTAAACGCATGAATCGTGAAAGGTCCGACTCACTCTGCAAAGATGCATCACAAAGTAGGTGAGAATTACAAAGTGAGCAATGTCCTCAGACATTTGAAAAGTGACATGTCACAAGACAACACCTTGCTGAGGATTCATCTTAGAAATATTTAAAATAATAAAAATTCCTTTTATCAATTACAGTGGTTTGGCCTACCCCAGAGGATCATATCAGAATCTTTAGGTAAGTGGAGCAAGTGTGGACTGAAAAAGTATATTCAGTATCATAAACATTTTGTTTAGTAACATTTATTCCAAAAATTCTAATATGTTAAAGGAGGACATGAGCGGTTCAAGTTTATCAAATATAAGTTAAAAAGTTCATAAGCTGTTTAAGTAAGATAAATAGTAGAGCTCACATATTAACAAGAAACAGCTTAAGAGTTTAAAAGTTCATAGCCATTTAAAAGTAGATTGACCTTTCATTTGTGAAGCAATGAGGAATTCAATTGGATTTGGGTGAGTACATAAAGTTGCACAAAGCCATATGGGGCTTGGTTGCAACTTTGAGGAGAATCTCTCTCTCATGGGAGAAGTCCTGCCCAGACCCACAACATGCAAAGGTTGGAGGGGAGGGGAAAAATTAATGAGAAAGTAAAAAGAGGAATCACGTGAACTTTTTTGATAAATATTTAACTGAGTATTGAATCCAGCACTTAGGAATAATAATAATGAGCATTGGGTTTGTTTTTTGTTTTTTTGTTTTGTTTTGAGAGTCTCACTCCGTCACCCAAGCTGGAGTGCAGTGGCATGATCTCGGCTCACTGCAACCTCTACCTCCCAGGTTCAAATGATTCTCCTGGCCTCAGCCTCCCCAGTACCTGAGATTACAGGAGCACACCACAATGCCCGGCTAATTTTCGTATTTTTAGTAGAGACGGAGTTTCATGTTGACCAGGCTGGTCTTGAACTACTGACCTCAGGTGATCCACCTGCTTCAGCCTCCCAAAGTGCTGGGATTACAGGTGTGAGCCACTGCACCCAGCTGAGCCTTGGCTTTAATTGTGCTCTGAAACACTCAGGGCACTTCTGTATTTATCTTCTTTCATTTGGGCAAGAGACTGGGTAGGACACACACAAAACATGGTTCCCATTTCAAAACTGGAAGAACCACTGGGATTGGCTCTTTGCTTACAATGTCCTCTGGAAACTCACAGCAGATGCTGAGTTTCATTGGAGGAAGACTTCATTGTTCAAAAAAGAAAGCTTATAGTTTCTTTATATTGATTCATGCACTGGGGGTGGTGTGGGGGCAGCGTTAAGGTCTTCAATCAAGATGGGAACAGTATCTGAGACCTGATGATGGGCAGGGCCAACTTGTTTCCTTATCAATCCAGAGAGGCCCATGGTTTACGGCATGAGAATGGGTCTTCGTAGATGCCCAAGAATAGGAAGAATTTGATATCTGTGGGTCAAAGGGACCCTTCTTTTCCTAAATTCTAAGCCTTTCCTATGTGGAGGAAATTGAGGCTAAAGTAAAATCCTTTATAACATGCGTCTTAGCCAGCATGCTGAGTTTTGGTAATCACTAGTCTCATGGAAAAATGACCTAAGTCATGCCCCATGGTCATTCACTGAGTCAGGGCAGAAGGAATGGTGGGCCAGGAAGTAGAGACAATTAAAGCTTCAAGCTAACTTATTCATTTTAAGTCAGTCATTGCTCTTATTGGGAAATGTTCTTGTTGTGTTGTAGGGAGATATTCAAGCCATATTACCGGTAAATTATGTATATTTTGAGCCCCTAGAATGGAATTTCTTGATGCTCCCTCAAGAACACATTATACCCTTTGGACCCTTTCCGTCACCATCTGCTACTGGAAGCTGCAATCGCCAAGAAAAACTCTTTTTTTTTTTTTTGAGACGGAGTCTCGCTCTATCGCCCAGGCTGGAGTGCAGTGGCCGGATCTCAGCTCACTGCAATCTCTGCCTCCCGGGTTTATGCCATTCTCCTGCCTCAGCCTCCCGAGTAGCTGGGACTACAGGCGCCCACCACTTCGCCCGGCTAGTTTTTTGTATTTTTTAGTAGAGACAGGGTTTCACCGTGTTAGCCAGGATGGTCTCGATCTCCTGACCTCGTGATCCGCCCGTCTCAGCCTCCCAAAGTGCTGGAATTACAGGCTTGAGCCACCGCGCCCGGCCACAAGAAAAACTCTTAATAACTCTGTTAACTCTCCTCAAAAAAGATTTGTTTCCAGAGGTAAAAATTTTCTACTTCTTGCACAGAAAATTGCTGTATGTCTTCTGTGTTTTGTCAGGCAGCACAGGGGCTTGGAACCTTCTGTTGTGGGGGCCTGAGGACTGATGCTGAGGCCAGAAAATCCACACCTCTTAAAACTCTCTCTGACTATATTTGGCAAAACCCTTCAGAATGGCCACAGTTACCATGCCCAGATTCCCAAATTTTGAGAGGATCCAGGCACTTGCTCTTATGAATAGTCAGTGGCTTTGAGTACATGCTTAGGTTTGTATGTTTTAACTAAAATGGTCGCTATCTCATAGCATTTTACCATGTAACAGTGGCGCTGTTTTTCTCCCACCTTCATCTGATCAAAAAAAAGGCAGGTGGCCAGGTGGATTAGCAGAATGGAACTTGATCACTAATTAAGTCTTGATGCTATAAAATACCCTGGAAAGCCAGAGCAAATGTCACATTGAGTTTTATGTGAGGCAACACTGTATAGGAAGTAGCTAAATGTGGAGTACCTAGACCAAGCTCCTACCTTGAGCAGCCCTGGATGGGATGGTTAAAAACTAAGCCTGCAGTAAATTCAACAGACAGCAAACAAATATTATAGATCTCGTACATTTTTACATCAGTCTGGCTAGGCCAAGAAAAAAAGATATATAGGAGAAATTAGGTTTGTTCATCTCATTGGTTGCTCCCAAATTCCTTCAAAATTATTTCCTGGAGCATGAGTTTAGCACTTCCCTGTTTCTGTCCTTTTTTTTTTTTTTTTTTTTTTTTGAGACGGAGTCTCGCTCTGTCGCCCAGGCTGGAGCGCAGTGGCGCGATCTCAGCTCACTGCAAGCTCCGCCTCCCGGGTTCACGCCATTCTCCTGCCTCAGCCTCCTGAGTAGCTGGGACTACAGGCGCCCGCCACCAGGCCCGGCTAAGTTTTTGTATTTTTAGTAGAGACGGGGTTTCACCATGTTAGCTAGGGTGGTC
>NC_045439.1:155623238-155638614 GCF_002776525.5 Piliocolobus tephrosceles
CCATTCTCCTGCCTCAGCCTCCTGAGTAGCTGGGACTACAGGTGCCCGCCACCAGGCCCGGCTAAGTTTTTGTATTTTTAGTAGAGACGGGGTTTCACCGTGTTAGCCAGGGTGGTCTCAGTCTCCCGACCTCGTGATCCGCCCGCCTCGGCCTCCCAAAGTGCTGGGATTACAGGCCTGAGCCACCACGCCCTGCCTGTCCTGTGTTTTTTATAGAATTGATGCAGATGTGAGATCAGTTTTCCCCACTGGCCTACAGACCCTCATGTCCCCCCAGATATGTCCCACACTGATGGCGGAAGCAATACACATTTCCTGAATGGAATGGAGTTAATAGAATCACCACAAACTGGCGTTCCACTAAAAATCATCTGCTAAAGCTTGGGGAAGCCATTGCAGAAACCAAGGACAGACTTTCTGGGTGTGGCCCTCGTCACACGGACCAGTGTTTCTCAGGACTACACAAGGGAGGATTCTGTGACTTCCCAGCAAGCCAGGGTTTCAGCCTGTTCACTGCCCCACTCAGAAAGCTCCAAGCATCCCGGCAACAACCCAGTGAGCCGCGTATTACCCTCCGCTTTCGTCTCTCTCCTCCCTTCATCTTCTCATAAAGGAGTTTCTTGTTCTAGAATGGGGAGAAAAGAAAACAAAAATGCAGAAGTATGGATCAAATTTGGTGAATGTCTATTTTAAAAGCAATACTTGGTGTGTCCCCTCGATATTTGCATACACATATTTTGGAAACAAAACTAGATGAAAGGAATGTCGTGTCAGAAAGACAGACCACAAGAGAAAAGCTGGTGGTGGTTCAGCTTTTAATAAAGTCCTCTGCAATGCCCTGAGGCACACCAGTGTCATCAACAATCACATAAACAGGGAAATATGACATTTTAAAACATGAGGGGTGCTGGAAACCCATCTCCTCACTTTGAACAGTCTTTATTTAAAACAAATAATTTTATCTCATGTATTTTTCTATCTAACTCCCTTTTTACAAACTGTACACATGAACTGCTCTCCAGAGTAGTGTCTGACTATTACCAGCAATCCCTCGTGTAAATAAATGAGACATTCTGACTTCTGCAACCATTTCGTCTGTGGCGTAAGTCAGTGCCCCCAGTCAAGACAACTGGAAAACCATTTGGTCTGTAACATTTTTAATAGAGTGAACCTTTTTAAAACTGCCAAAAAACTTCTTGGCAGAAAGGAAAGTTATTTGGGTTGGGGGGCAGGGCTCTGTTACCACAGTTTGTATAAGTGTTTCCACATATTGCTGTATTTCAAACACATAGTGGGCTTAAATGAGCTCTAGAATATCAGACACATGCTCAACAGATTTCCCTTCTATTGAGATTATAAAAGACAGAACACTTAACCTGAAGGCAGAAGGGGAGAAGGGGATTTGGGGCGGGGGGCTTTACTTGTGTTGTTTTATTTATTTGATTTTTTTATCTGGAGGAAAATAATGTATAAAAGAAGTGATTCATTTTGTTCTAAATAAAATACCCCGACATTAAGAAAAAAAAAAAAAAAAAGACGACGACGACAGAGTTCTGGTAAGAAACAAGTTTATACAATATGTATCCTCTGAACTGTCCACTTATAAAGATTTATTTTTAGTGGTAGATTTGGAATTGAAAATGACCAATGCCAAGAATGAGCTTCATCGTTTTTCATGTTCATTAAAATCTACCCCACCTGCAACTTACAATGCATATCTCTTGCCCAACCTCAACTATGCAGGGAGGCGGTGCCAGAGTGAAGGAGCTGCTACTGCCAAAAATGCCAGTGCTGCTGAGGCCTCTATCTCCTGCTTACTTGGGGAATGAATCAATTTAATATCAGAAGGGAGAAAAGGCAGACTTGCAGATCATTTTCTTGAGCAATGAGGATATTGTTGTGAGGCTCATTCTCTACAGTCTGTGGTTGCCCTTCTGTGAATGTAAAAACTCCTGAGGCCCAGAATGTCCGAAGAGCTGGTGTTAGAGCTGGGAAGGGCGGGAAGGGGTGAGGACAATGGCTTGTTCGTGTGAACCATTGTTTTCAGCTGCCTGAGCTGGATGGCGTGTGGAAGAACCTGAGAGCTACTATCGTGGGGTGGGACTGTCAGCCAGCCCTGGCAGAGCTCCACTGTGCCATCAGCCAGGTAAAGGCAGCATCATTTAATTATTTAGGAGACCCTGGGGCAGGTCATACCCATAAGAGTCTTCATTCAAAAAGAAATGCAAAAGGCCTGGCTACTCTTCCTCTCAAAGATGGTCCCCGTGTCTTCTTAAGAGCTAGGGTTAGGATTAGCAGGATAATGCTTCCCTACCCCTGCATGAAAGTGTCTGGGACATTCTTAATTAGCCTCGTTATTGTATGGACTTGAAGGCATTGCAGGTATGGTGTGGGTGAGAGAAGCATACAAATGGAAAGAAAAGAAATCAGCTATCTCTCCTCACACCCATTCCTTGTTGATTCCTTGGGGAGAGGTGAGCCTGTTTTCCATGTGAGCAGCAGGTACAAGTTCATTAAAAGGGCTTTCCATGGTGCCATCAAGATTTTGGACAACTGTCCAGATCCTGGTTTCAAATTACTCTCCTAATTAGAACCAGGGGGCTTCCTGGAGAAACGTCTAATTCCAGGGCTAGAAAGGAAAGTACAAGGATGGGTGAAGATGGAATATCTAATTAGGTCAGAAAGTAAAGAAGTGCTCCAAAAAATGATGGGGTCTTGTCAAAAGGAAAGAAAAGCCAGCCTGAGGAGACTCCCACTGGCCAAATTTCAGACAGTTAGAACACCAAAATACATAATATGCATTATGGAATCCATGAATCCATACTTATACTATATAAATAAACATATTTATAAATAAATAAATAGAGAAGCAGGGGAAACTCTTGCTTAGAATAGAATGTCAACTAGTAAATGCAGAAAGAATAGTGGAGTAAGAAAATCATCATTTTGCAGCTATCATCGTTATCATTGAATCTGGTAAGCATCATCAATGGATGTTGTTTGTTGGTTAAAAGTCGAACGGGGAGCGGAATATTTACACAGCCCCAAAACGTCTTCTCACAGATCAACTATTAATTTCTAAGGGAATTTTACACCAGAGAAACCTGGAGGGCAGGACTTTAACAAATTGAACAAAGTTAACACTGCCAGCCAAGAGACAGACTGACATCATGTGCTTCCTGATGTAAAGTACTAAGTAGCACATAAAATACGAAGCAGGTCTAATCACGTGGAAAAACCTGAGTCAAATCCACACTGAAGAGCATTCAACTCATCAAACATGTTAAGGTCAGGAACGACAAAGCAAGTCAGGGAGGGGCCTGGTCCCTCATATCTCTATGGCTCAAGCACTGGCTGTGATCAGCTGCTGATGAAAAGGTGTGAAAACATTTGGAAAGGAGAAAGATTTGCTTTTTGAGACAACTTTTTCGTAAGTAAATAACACTCAGCAGTTAATGTGTAAAGGGGGAGGGGGTAGCCGGCATGCACAGTAGCCACCCTTTGGTGTGGTCACCACTGGTGTAGTCACACCCATTGTCTGGAAGGCAGCCAGCCCTCGATAGGACTCCATAGGACTACCACACAGGACACATTAGGAGCAATGAGCCATGAAAAGGTAGGGAATGTATCCAGCTTGTAAAGTACCCTGGAGTCAGATGATGGGGTTCAAATCCCAGCTCTGCATGCTGAGCAGTCTCCTCAGCTCTCCAAGCCTGCATTTTCTCATCTGGAAAGTGAGAATGACAAGGATGACCAGATGGAATAAGATGAGTGATTACTTAGAAAGGTGTCTGGCATATAGTATGTGCTCAATAAACATTACCATTTACTATGTATTATAGTATTATGTGTTATGTAATACAGTTACTATTATTAGTCATCTTTGCATTCCCATTACCTAACACAGGGCCAGCAAGGCATATGACGTGCCGTTAATAAATGTGTCTTGATGCACTAACAAAGAGAGAGAAATGCAGGAAACAAGGTAGACACTGAAATGTGTAATATGTGAATCATCGCTAAAGACGCAGCTCAGCTCCAGCTAGTGTCAAAAACAAGGAAGCATTATTAGCAGATAAGGAAGCAGGGTCTTTGTGCTGTTCTATCATGAAAGATGGTGACTCTGTCAACTTAAAGGATGGTTGGGCTGAAGACAAGCTTGAGACTGTCATTCCATATAAGCACTGAGGAAGGTTTGTGGTTCCCAGTTTAGAAAGGCAAGACATACTCAATTCACACTTCCGTGTGAAAACCAAGGAAATAATGTTTTACTGGTAGGTGGTAATGAGAAAATAAACAAGGAAACCTAAGTTTAAGTAAACACATAATTGCAGATGATAAAAGGTATCTAAATATTGTTCCTGGTCATTGATCTCTAATACTTTCCTTTTACATTTGGTCCTAGATTCTAGTCTTTAGCTCTAATGTGGACAAAGAAGAGGAAAGACTGAGAGAAACTCAAGTCAGTGTTTCGAGAAGGAAGCACAGAGAATGAAGGGCAGTGGTTGGCCTCATGCTGGGGCACTGGAAGTGAGTGGAATTTGGTGAGAGAAATCGGTGAAGATTTTCAAGAAGAGATGAGGAAAGCTGAAAAGAGATGTTTTCATCCCTCCCACCTCATCATGCCACCAACTGGGCTCCTTGCCTTCACTCACACCTTGACTCAGTCTCCCTCCTTTCTTTGTCTCATTTCTAGCCTACCAGTGAAGCTGAAACTTCCGTGCTGCCCTCCTTAGTACCTTTGACTTTCTTCATGGCTACTATCCCAATCAGTCACACCAGTCCTCAGTTCGGATCTTCCTCTACCCTTGTCTTCCATCTTCCCTAATAATTGCCCCTGGCCCTCAGAATACAGACAAAATATGAAGCTGAGTGGTGCTAAGTTGGGTTCATTTCACTTTCATGCAATTCATCTCAACCACAGGACTATAAGCTCTCTGAAGACCAGTACCATCTCCTGATGACTCCTGTATACTAAGCATCTAGCACAGTGCCTGGAGAACAGCGGGCTCAGTATGTTCTCTTTGTGCCTTATTGAAGCTGGCTTTTTCTTCTGTTTGGTAATGCTTTTTGGTAATGATTTGGTAATGCTTTTTGGTAATGCTATTGTGGATCCCTTCCCAGTACTCCTCAGTCATCTACTGTTTCCCTCACTCTCCCTTCTCTTTTTTACATCCTTCCTCCCTCTATTCCTCTCTTCTTTCTTTCTAAAATGCACTCAAAGAAAAAGTTCATATTGTCCATTTCACACAAACCTGACATATCTCTTCTTTCCTCTTCATGCTATATTTATTCCATATACCAATTCTAGATAGTTTTTCCCCCTTTAAAATGTCTTGGATTCTCACCCTTCTTCACTGTGTTCACAGTCATCATAACTGAAATGACTCCCATATTTTCTTTCTGTCTAGGATCAATCCCTTCTCCTTTTACTTCATCCTTTAATATGCCACCAAAATAACTTCTTTTATAGAAGGCTTTTATTATTTCAGTCTCCTATTCAAGAACCTAAAGTTGTTTTTCTATTTCATTCAACATGTTTAAGCTCTACTAGTAGGCTGGAAAGTGGCTCTGCAAACCAGTTCTTCCAAACAGAACTGTTTATGAAAAAGAAGGAAATGGAATAATGCAAATTGGAAGAAGCAAAATTAACTCAGGAACGTTGTTGTTTTGTTGTTTTAAGACAGGAAATGTTGCATGTTGAAGACAGAGGGAACTGACAATGCATGTTAAAGCAAGATGCTAAAAAAAATAAATGTGGTCATTAATGAAGACTTCTCTAAAACAATGTAGAAGGAAGGGAGGGAGTTTAGTTTTGAAATTTCAGTATTCCCAGTGAAGTAGTAAGCAAGGCCATCTGCCAATAATGAGCTGAGAACAGATGAGAACTTTAGAAGGGCTGAGGGAGTTGGGATACTTGTTCATTCACTCACTCATTCATTCCACAGACGTATTGGCCACCTACTGTTACATGTGAATGAACACTCCTAGGTATTTCCCCACTTTTCTCCCATGGCTTCAGCATCTGCTTACATAAGTCCAACCACAGAAACACAGACATATCCCCACTCAGTTCTGATCTTGTTTGGCTCATTGTTCTAGTCTGCGGGGATCTTCTTGAATCCCAACTCTGTCATCTGATGGTATCTCTTCCAACTTCATGTCATCCTCTGGGAATCTGACAAGTACATGTTCTATATTTTTATTACAAACATTGATAAAAATGTGAAGTTGGGTAGTGCTAAGACACACAGAATACCATGTGAAATCTCCCTCCCTATGTACACGGACTCTTTAACAAGCCCCATTTTGGTGATATTCTGTTGCCTAGGCTGTATCTCTCCACCTCTTTCAATAGGGGAACATAAAACAATCTTGTCAAATGCTTTGCAAAAGTCCAAATGTACCATGCCCACTTCACTTCCCTCATCAAGCTGGCAAATAAATGAATAATGCTGGCAAATGGAAGAATATAATTGGATTGGCAAGATTTGCTTTTAGCACACCAATGCCAAATGGTCATGATTTCTCTTTCCAAGTGCTTATAAACAACTCCCTTAACTGACAGCTATACGCACTTACCTAGGACCAACAGCAATCTCACTGCTACACATCTTGGAATTTTTTTTTTTCTCTTTCTATAAAGCAGAATTATATATGTCTGTTTCTAAGCTCTGGCATCTTGATTCCCTTGATTCCGCAGAGATCATCTCCCTTAGTTTAGAGATCAAATTTGCAAATTTTCTGTGTCACTTTAAAAAAAATCATATCCTTTGATAAAACCCTATAGAGATGTAGAGATGTATGAAACACTGGTGATATTTAGGATGTATATGACACAGGCTATGAAGTAGACCAGAGTAGAAGCCTCTGGAGACTACAGTCAATGTTAGGTTGTGTCTCTTCAGATGGATTTGGTATACTGCTGCCTGGACACATAAGTGTGGTTTTGAATAGTAATGACTTGAAGGTCTGTCAACCAGAGATTTCTGAAAAATTCGCTTCTAAATAATTTTTCTTCTCTCCTGCCCATATTGCTTATCCCTGCCATCAGCACCTTCAGAGTACTGAAGTGCAAAATCTACTAGCAATTGAGATAGGACTTACCCACTTGCCCAAGCCTGGATAGTCATGTTCCGGATCAAATAGATGCTGATGCAACTGGAACTCTCGACTGAACTCTGCGGTGTCCGGGGTGTTTTCTAGACATCCGTCATCTACTGCAAACAGCCAAAGGTTTTTGAGGAACAGCCAAGACATTTATCATTACTCTAAGAGTTAATTTACCAAAACAACTAGCATCCACAGGTCAGAATCTGTTCACAACAGTAGTAACTTAGAACACCAGAAGCCACCTTCCCTCTAGGATCCAGTTAGATAGGACTGCTCATCTCAAACTCCCACTCCTGTGCAGAGACTCACTGGCTGTTCACCAAACCGACTTCCCTTTCCTCCTCGGCACCCAGCTAGACTAATTTCCCAGCCTTGCTTTGCAATCACGTGGAGTCATTTGCTTGAGTTGAGGCCAGTAGAATGTGGGCACAAGTGATGTATTCCATTCCCAGGTCTGGAAGTGAAATACATCACCGAAAAGCATAAAAACCTCTCATACCATGCTCCACTTCTCCTCATCCCCCATCCCCATCTCCTGGTCAGCCTGTTACATGTTGCCAGGGCAACTGTGGGTGTCAAGTGTAAACATGGCGGTCTGGGGTGCTGAACCATCCACCGCACCACAGCCTCACCCACCTCTGGCAGGACTTCACACGGGTGAAAAATAAACTTCTATTGCATTGAGTCATAACATTTTTTTTATCTGTTACAACAGCAAGTGTTCCCTTAAGTAACATACTTCTATTGCACATGACCCACTCTGTTTTGTCTTGAGCAAGTGGTTTAGAAACTACTTTGGCTTCCTGGAGAAAGTACATTACACAGCAACAACAACCTCCACACAGCACTTCATCACTTGCTGTTGTGTTTTACTGTGATAACTTAAGCTTTGCAGTCAGACAAGAACAGAGCTCACGGATCAAATCCCAGCTCCTAAGATATAGATAGGCTTAGTTCCTTTGGAAAGCTAACTTGGTCTCTCCAAGTTTATTCATGTATTTGTGAGATGCAAATAATCAAATACTTACCTACAGGATTGCTGTGAGGAATAGAGATGATTACATTTAGAGCACCCGGCACATAACAGGTTTGCGATATGCTGTAGCTCCCTTCCCATCATCTCCCTTTAACTGACAGTTTATACTACGACTGCCCTTTGAAATCAAGCAAGTTTTCCATTCAAACCAAAGCAAGAAGGCTATGTCTCTCAGATGCTGCTTTTTTTTTTGGGGGGGGGGGGGGTTAGTATTTTAATACAGTTCAAATCAGTGTGTCTGTCTCATTTCAGTTCCTTCACTGCCAAACCAGGGGCCAGGGACTGCTTCAGTGTCTCCGCCTTCTCTTTGTCAGTGATGACCAGGGTGTAAAGGCATCTGCTGCATTGAACTTCAAACTTCACCTTGTCCTTATTTTTCTTGATCTTGACAGATTCGGCATCCTTTCGTCGGGCTGTGAGCAGAAAGTCCTTGATTTCCTCAATTTTCTGAGGCATGGCGATGAGGCGCGCTGGGAGCTGGTGCGGACCGGGACCTGAGGTCCCCAGATTTCACCTGGCCGTAGATTGCCCCAGATTACCCTCCAGATGCTGCTTTTATGTAAATTCTATCATTATTAGGCATGATGCTCTAAAAATGACTCATTTTCCCCATGTCTAATATATTTTAGACAACAGCAATAAAAAGGGGGACAGAGGCGGGATTGTGAATTTTGTGCAGGGTTAGGAGGAGGAAGGAGGGTCTCATTTTAAAGACATAATGAGAAATCAAAGGCAGTGCTGAAAGGGGGCTATTTACAATTAGCCAGGATGTCTAGCTCTTGACACTGCTCTTAAGCTGCTCTCAGCAGCTTTCAGCACACAGTCTCTCAGCTCTCAGCAGCATGCAGCTAGTGTGGAAGTCATCAGCATTCTGAACAAACCCCTATCGTGGCTCTCCACTTTTCCGTGAGCTATTGACCTAACTTATACAATATATAGCAATTAACCTGTAGGAAAATATACCAATTCAAGAGAGTTCAGGCAATCTGCATACGGCACCTTCATAACCTTTCATAATTGTTTCTGGTGTGCCTCTGAGTGGGCCCCGACTGAGATGCAGATAAAGCCTGCTCTGGGAACCGAAGGTGTCTCCGGGCCTGAAAATGTGCCTTAAATTCACTTCCTATCTCTGAAGCTGAGATGGACTCTTTGAGCTCTGCTGCTCTATCCGGGGTGAGTGGGCCACGATTCAGAGGGGAGCATGGCACAAAAGGAGAAGTCAAGGTTTTATTCTTGGATTGCTCAACTGTGTTCTGCTGTGTCATGACTCAACCATTTCCTCACAAATAATGGCTAAATTTAGCAAGCGATTTCATTCTTGAAATGCACATTGTGCAGAACAAAGAGTGAGGGAATATGTTAGTTTCATAGAAGGATAGCAAAGGAAATGGCAGACAACCTGTGACAAGAAAGTGTCTGGATTTGGATTTTGTCCAATTCTACTGGGCCAGCTTGCTGTCCTCCCAGAGCTCCTAAGTGCACAGACTAGAGCTTGATGCCATAGGTCTGTACGGTTTTGTGTTTTTATTGTTTTTGTTTTCAGACAAGCTAGAACTACACTGTATGCTCTTTGAAGGCACTGTCTATGTCTTCCCTCCATAGGTGAAGAGATTAAGGCTCAAGAAAGTGAAAGTGGCATATACTACAGTCAACACTAGAGCTCAGATCTCTTGGTTCAAACTCTGGACCTCTTTCCATTCTCCTATAATATTCTCCAACTTCAGTGTGCACTAGAACCATGAGGAGGACTGGTACATACAACAAATTCCTGGGTCCCACCTCCACAATTTTCTGATTCAATAGGTTGAATCAGAGTAGGGCCTGAGAAGTTGCATTTTTAGCAAGTTTCCAGGTGCTGCTGCTGCTGCTGGTGGTGCTGGGATTTAAGAACCACTGCACTATACCACATCCAATGGATTTCACAATGGAGACTGTCGCTTTCTAAACTCTGATCTAGTCTTTCTTCCTATCCATCCAAAAGCCTACAAGCAAGTCAAAGGTGGCTGAAATGATTTAGAGCCAAGCAGTGATTCAGGTTTTCGTGCCTTCCTGGCCCAGCAGCCACACATTGGCTTGGTCACATCCAACTACTTTGGTTGTTCTGCCTCAAGATGCAAGCTTTGTGCCCCGTGGAAAACAGAGGCCTCACCCGAAACGAAAGGAGGAGCATCTTTTTTTAAGACAGTCTCTTTTAAGAGAGAGCCTGCATTGTGTTTAAGAAAAGGCGAGGTCAGACCAGTTATGGGCCTCATAAGAAAACAAAGTCTGGGTGTGGTAGCTCACACCCATAATCCCAGGACGTCGGTGGGCCAAGGTGGGAGGATCATCTGAGCTCTGGAGTTTGAGCTTAGCCTGGGCAACATGAGACCCCACCTCTACAAAAAATTTAAAAATTAGCTGGCCATAGTGGTGCACACCTGTTGTCCCAGCTACTCGGGAGGCTGAGGCAGAGAATTACTATAATTGTGCCACTGCATCCCCACCTGGGCAACAAAGTAAGACCCTATCTCCAAAAAAAAAAAAAAAAAAAGAAGAAGAAGAAGAAAAAGAAAAAGAGTTGAGTAGTTAATGTTATCACAATTTTCAGAACAAGGCAGTATGTTCTGGTGGTTGAGTACACAGTCCTTATCAGGTAGACTTGGGTTTGAGTCTTGGTTCAGCTACTTGTTACCTGGATAACCTTAGGCAAGTTACTCTCTAAGCTTCTGTTTTCCTAATATAAAGTAGAAATAATATTAGATTGGTGCAAAAGTAATTGCAGTTTTTCCCATTGAAAGCAATGGCAGAAACTGCAATTATTTTTGCACCAACCTGATAAATCCCAACTATTATTATTATTAGGCTTGCAGGAAAAGAATACTCTGGTGCCAGAAGCTAACACAAGCCCAAGGTAAGAGGTGCATTATTTACTAGCGGCAGAAAAGCTAATTATAATCAGGATGACATTTAAAGAATCCTTACTCTGTGCTAGGTGCTGTGCTAAAATGCTTTACATGGATAATTTTATTTAATTGCCACAGTGACCTCCATTTTGCAAATAAGGAAATTGAGGTAGAAAGTGATTAATTAACTTAAGGTCACACAGGTTGACCTGGAGTTTGAACTTAGGTAGTCAGAGTCTAGAGCCACTACTGTTAACCACCAAGGTCAGCTGCTCAAAGCACGATGTAAGCGAAGCCCACTCACGATTCTCTTTGGCATTAGCGGGTAGGAAAGTGGGTAGGATGCGTGAACAACATGGAGAATTTCAACCTTCTTCCTTAACCAACTTCTTCCTGAACCTCTTCTGTCTCATGCCACCTCCTGGCCCCCAAATAAACAGGATTTTAGGACAGATGCTAACTCAGTGTTGACACACGACACTGTTAGAATGTTGACTGTCATGAGGAGTGAGGAAAACAAACAGGCATGGATAATCCACAAAATAACTAGTTCCAAAGACACTAAAAATCAGCAGAAGTTGTATCATGGAAAAGGAAAAAAAAATGTTCCCCCTTTTCATTAAAAGAGTAGCAAGTGCAGAAAAGTGCATCAATTCCCAAAGAAGGAGAGACACAGAAAGAAAGTAAAGCCTTAGCAGGGGAAGATCCTATGTGGGTATGTCTGAACACAGAGCTCACACAAAACTTCTAGAATAAATTTCCCCTTCCCATCTACTTACAAATATGCATGGGCTCATCAAAATGGAAATAACAATTTCTGGGAATATTTGTAGCTGATGTTAGAATTTCTCGTTTCCTTCCAAAGCCCCAACTTTCCATGGAAACCCAAGGGCATGTCCGTTACCTGTTTTACCAACAGGACAGGGATTTGGAGGGTCTGGGTACCCCTGATCCTCACTGAAGTCCTTGGGAATGTTGTCTCCAGTCAACTCTGCCACGATGTTGGGGATGTTGCCAAAAGGACCCAAATGCTGAAGTCCCTCATGAGCTCCACCTGCAAGGGAATCAGAAGTAGTTCATTGCAGTGCAATTAAATTAATTTCAACTAATATTTCTTCAGGCATATCAAACAGGAGAAGCCCTGTGCCTTCTGCTGTGGGGAGAGAAAAATAAATGAAATGGTTCTTGCCCTCTAGGGGTTTAGAAATTTAGTTGCAGAAACAGACGCATACTGTGCACATATGATTTCCATACAAGGCAAATGGTATACTGTCCTGTAAAATAAATGTGAATACATCATCACGAGAGCATGGGAGAGGGGCCAGGCGTGGTGGCTCACGCCTGGAACTGCAGCACTTTGGGAAGCCGAGGCAGGCGAATCACCTGAGGTCAGGAGTGCACGACCAGCCTGGCCAACATAATGAAAGCCCGTCTCTACTAAAAAAAAAAAAAATTGGCCGGGCGCGGTGGCTCAAGCCTGTAATCCCAGCACTTTGGGAGGCCGAGACGGGCGGATCACAAGGTCAGGAGATCGAGACCATCCTGGCTAACACGGTGAAACCCCGTCTCTACTAAAAAAAAAACTACAAAAAACTAGCCGGGTGAGGTGGCGGGCGCCTGTAGTCCCAGCTACTCAGGAGGCTGAGGCAGGAGAATGGCGTGAACCCAGGAGGTGGAGCTTGCAGTGAGCTGAGATCAGGCCACAGCACTCCAGCCTGGGTGACAGAGCGAGACTCCGTCTCAAAAAAAAAAAAAAAAGTTACAAAACTAGCAGGGCATGGTGGCAGGTGCCTGTAATCCCAGCTAAACAAGGGGCTGAGGCAGGAGAATCACTTGAACCCGAGAAGTGGAGTTTGCAGTGAGCCAAGATCATGCCACTGCACTCCAGCCTGAGCGACAGAGCAAAACTCTGTTTCAAAAAAAAAAAAAACAGAGAGAGCATGGGAAAGGGAGAGTTCCATTTGGCTGATGGGATGGGAGGGCTTCTTGGAAAAGCTGGAAATTGAGTGGCACCAACACAGGTAGGGCTCTGGAAGCTGGACATGGAGCTTGGGCAGGACTTGGGGCAAGAAAGGAAGGCAATTGCCATCCAGATATACAGGCTGAAAGCACATTATGAAAAAAGATAAAGTCACTGTTATCCTGCTATTTTAGCTATTCAGCCACTTAAAATTTGGTGTACTTACTCCAATTGTTGCTATGTATCTTTTTATACAAAAGATATATTCATTTTTATTTAATATTAAAGCACAAGCATCTTTCCATTTGGCTGCATGGTCTCTATTCCTGTAATTATAAATGGCTATGTAGTTTTTAGTCCAATGGCTGTACTACAGCATATTAACCACTCCCCTATTGTGAGACAATTAGTGTTTCCCAATTCATTTTAGACATTTAATGTTTTCCATATTTTGGATTAATTTTCCTCAGGATAGATTCCCAGAAGTCAAATTACTGGGTCAAAGGCTATAAAACATTTTAACGACTTTTGATATTGTATTGCCAAACTATTTTCCAAAAAGGAGGTACCAATTTATAAGCCATCACCAGCAAAATATGAAATACAACTTTTGCAACATTCTCACCGGCATTGGGTTTTATGAAAATCAATTTTTATATTTTCTTTGCTAATTCAAATTTTTTTAAAATTACCGTTTTATTTTGAATGTCTTTGATTATCAGCTTGTCAAATATCTTCCCATATGTTTACTAATTTTAATTTCTTTTATGTGAGCTGTTTGTTTATGCTCTTGGAATTTCAATGTTTTTCTTATCAATTTGTATGAACATTTTACATAATAAGATACAAGGCCTCTGGCTGTCGCCTTTTCTGCAAATATTTTCCCATGTTGTCTGACTTTGAATTCTGGTTACTATTATAGTATTTTGCTAACATACGTTTTTAATATTTATGTAGTCAGATTTCTCATTTTTATTCTCCTTTTTGATTTCTTCTTATCCTTCTAAATGCATAAAATCATTGCCCCTTCAGAAGTACTACTGACATTTGGATAATTCTTCCAATTTTTCCATTTGTGAGTTAACTCTTTAATCCATGTTATTTATTTTAGTGTATGTAACATAGTTAACCAATTATCCCACCAGCATTTGCTAAATAATTCTGTCCTTTCCTACTTGTTTCACGTCTTTAACAAATACTTAAGTGTCTCATACATAATAAAACCTACTCTGAGAACCAAAACACAGCAGTGAATTGAGAACAACTTATACTCCATAACTTGTTTTACCAAGTTACCAAGTTAACATATGAATGCATGTGAATTTCTGGACTTTCTTTTCTTGTAGCCTTAACAATCTATAAGGCTGATGAAGCTTCCTTGTCCAGCACCACAGCAGATCATTTCTTAGCAGGATTTCATACTTACCGACTCCACGGGGACACAGGAGCCTCACACTCACAGTTCCCTTAATGCACAATCATGGTGTCCGCAGACCTATACAGGAGAGGCTGGTTTACAATCCAAAGGTGCCTTGGTGGGCATGAAATTTGAGCAAAATCAGGCAAAAATAACACCATGCTTCCATCTTCTCCCGAAGCAGGATCCTGCCACAGGCTGGATTAGTTAAGTCCGGTTGAATGAGGCTCCCTTGTCCCTGGATGAACACGAGCACTTGCCTTTGTTGTTCTGGCTGAACTAGCTCTTCCTTGGATTCACACTATTTTCCCCCCCTTGGAAATGTTAATATATTCGGTAGAATCAGGACTAGATCTCAGTGCCCTGGATATCATATTGTCTCCTTGAAGTGACATTGCATCACTCTGTCTTTGTGTGCTGCGTTGATTAAAGTTTAACCTTAAAAGGACAATCTTACCTCTGCTGATTCCTCTAGCCCCCAAAGTCAGGCAAAATCAAATGGTTGTTTGTTGTTTTGTTTACATTTATATTATATTTCATTGCCTGGTGATGAGAATGATGAGAAGTATCTAGCCCAGATCTAGGTCACTGTTTTGTAATGAGAGAAACTGTAAAATTTCTGCACTTTTTTAAAAAAAAAAGGTGGTCGGGTACGGTGGCTCACGCCTGTAATCCCAGCACTTTGGGAGGTCGAGGCGGGCAGATAACAAGGTCAGGAGTTTGAGACCAGCCTGGCCAATATGGTGAAACTCCGTCTCTAGTAAAAAAAAAAAAAAAAAAAAATACAAAAATTAGCCGGGAGTGGTGGCAGACGCCCATAGTCCCAGCTACTTGGGAGGCTGAGGCAGGAGAATCACTTGAACCTGGGAAGCAGAGGTTGTAGTGAGCTGAGATCGGGCCACTGCACTCCAGCCTTGGAGACAGCGCAAGACTCTGTCTCAAAAAAAAAAAAAAAAAAAAAAAAAAAA
>NC_045439.1:155638714-155712706 GCF_002776525.5 Piliocolobus tephrosceles
TGTAAACTACCATATTATTTTTGGAAATTTTCCATGTGAATATGTAATATAAGATATTTTATATAACCCATAAACATCTAAATATAGCCAATTTATCAACTTTTTTTTTTTTTTTTTGAGACGGAGTCTCGCTCTGTCGCCCGGGCTGGAGTGCAGTGGCCGGATCTCAGCTCACTGCAAGCTCCACCTCCCAGGTTCACGCCATTCTCCTGCCTCAGCCTCCCGAGTAGCTGGGACTACAGGCGCCCGCCACTTCGCCCGGCTAGTTTTTTGTATTTTTTAGTAGAGACGGGGCTTCACAGTGTTAGCCAGGATGGTCTCGATCTCCTGACCTTGTGATCAGGCCTCGTCTCGGCCTCCCAAAGTGCTGGAACTACAGGCTTGAGCCACCGCTCCCGACCTTCAACATTTTAATTATATTCTTTTTATATCCATATTCACATTTTATCTCGTCTATCATAATCTGATGATTATACGTTAAACTCTACTACTAACAATAAGTGACTGTCATTCTCTTATTTCTTACTGTTTTTATCATTTTGATGCTATACTAGTTAGCATATCCAAGGGTATAAATGTTTCACTTTAATTGTGTTGGTAATTGGCTGCTAAATATAAACTGATAAATCATATGTTGATTTATAGTTCTATTAGTTTGCCACTCTCACTCTATTTGTGTTTAATTGGTAAATCTTTGATTATCCTTTTATTTTTAAACTTTCTGTATCTTTCTGATGATTCATCCAGTTCATCTGTGATAGCTACCTTCAGAGCTAGTGCAGGGATGCATATTATTCCACATTAACCCAATAGCTGCAAAGGTTAGACATATCAGTACACTTGGTATTGATAGACTTGAAGCTTTATATAATGTTGGCACTACAGCCACCACTGTGCTTGCTAGAGGGCAGGCTGTCTGGTGTGTCAATACATGTCTCAACTTTTGAAAGCACTCTAGCATTAAGTGCCAGGAATTATCCAACTTGGCTCAAGGCGGAATGCGTGTCTTAATGCTCCATTAGTAATTAATGAAGGAAGCAAACAGTTTCCCTTATGGAAGGCCTGCCAAGGCTCTGTTTACCTCTGTGCACCAGTGCCATTAAAATGAATGCAGCACTTGTTAGGAAGCAACAGATGTTTAGCACTAGGCAGATAGATTAGAACACAGACTCTTTTTAAACTGCATTTAATGATGTCAAATCAAGACGTACTCACTGAGGTAGGAACTGAGGGAGATATGCAGAAGTAAAAAAATGCTGTCCTTTGCGCTCCAAGAGCTAGAATTTTATAGACAATTAAACAGGTATAGAAAATAAAATAATTTTAACATTATACAGTTGCAAATACAGCCAAATGCCAGTTATCTGGTTCACTAGAATATTTAGGTTACGTTGATCTATCGTACCTGAAGCCAAGTCAAACAAAATAATATGATGCTATGGATACCATTTGGTCTCTTCTTCCCAGCCTCCTTCACTGTCTTACTGCACTAACAACCAACAACAAATAACTCAATCGATCTAAAAATATGTATTGAACACGTAATATATAATCAAAACCTGGACTAGGTACTAGAGGGTCAGTGATGAACCAGATAAATGTAGGCGCTGCTCTCATGGTTCATAGAGAAACAAAAAGAAACAAACATAATACAGCCAGTTGTAATGCACTGATAATGTAACCGGGGTACAGCAGTGTGTCACAGTTGTGTAGAGGAGAAGTATCTAGCCCAGATCTAGGTCATGGAAAACTTCCTGTAGCAACATACTGTGTAGCAATAATTATGTTAGGTGCTATAGAAGATATAAATGTGAAAGACATAGTTCCTGTTCTCTAGTTCGTTCTTCATTCTAGTTGGTTACTCATGACTAACACAACAAGCCAGTAGTACAGAATAAGATCTATGCCCAACATAATGTATTGTGGTATAGACAATAGATGGTGGTATAGAGACCAGACCACTGTACAAAGCTAGGTTGGAGAGAAATTAAATTCTGCTGTAAGAGTGTTGCTGAAACTCAGGAGTGAAATGACAAGGATTGGAATTAGGGTGGCTGCAACATGAGTTAAATAAGATTTCTAGCAGTGCACAGGAGAGAGATGAGTCAAAAGCTTGTGAGATTTCAAAATCTGCTGATTTGAGAAAAGAATACCATTAATAAAGACAGGATCTTTCACTTACAGCTTTGAAATTATTTCAGGCAATTAATTAATCCTGTCTTGTGATGATGCTTTATTTATGTTTCCACCACAGCCATGGCACTCTACAAATGTCTCTAGAATAAATGGAAAATATTTAATTATTGCCAAATGAGTTTTAAGTCCAGTTGTGTTTATATAAACTTTGCTTTATATAATAAAATTGGTACCATGCAGCTGTTTATTTCCAAGCTCTAGATATCAAATCATTGGTAGACTTTCTTTGTATTGCCATGGTAATAAAGTTGCACTCAGATGTAATTATCAAAGGAGTGAGAAAGAAGAAGAGTTGGTCTTATTAGAATCAGAGCCCTTAAATCTCTTTCTTGGCCTGTGCTGGAACCCTCCATAAAAATCTGCCAATCTTTTGACCGCATCCTGCCCTTCTCTGCATTCTCACCCTCTGCTATGTGCCTCCAATTCTCCCTTCTGTACGTATCCCTTTGAGGTTGGCAATTCAGCTGGCAAGTTGACCTGGTTGGTTTCAGTCTCTCCCTGGCCCTGGAGATCTGATCAACCACAGCTCCAGGCTTTGCCACTCATGGTCTCGTTTGGTGTCAACAGAGCCCCCAACAGCACTCCCAGGGACCACCAGCTGGAGTCTAACAACTCCAATGATCGCTTGTCCAGAACAGGGCACTAACTTTTCCCGTTACTTAAAAACTCCCTTGGGTTTCAAATCCATTTTCCTGTCTCCATGATTTTGAAGATCAGTTGTTAGTACCTAGTAAACGGAAATATGTAAATTAAATACCTTCTGATCCCCAAAGTTTTACTTGGCTCTAAACAGTCATGGCCTTTTTGTTGCACTGGTAGAGTTTTTTTTCATTGTTTAATGTTAGAGTAAATCTCTGTTATCACATCTTATCTTGATATCATTTGACTCTCCAAAATGTTGTGCATAAAAAACAAAATCTGGCCGGGCGCGGTGGCTCAAGCCTGTAATCCCAGCACTTTGGGAGGCCGAGACCGGCGGATCACGAGGTCAGGAGATCCAGACCATCCTGGCTAACACGGGGAAACCCCGTCTCTACTAAAAAATACAAAAAACTAGCCAGGTGAGGTGGCGGGCGCCTGTAGTCCCAGCTACTTGGGAGGCTGAGGCAGGAGAATGGTGTAAAACCGGGAGGCGGAGCTTGCAGTGAGCTGAGATCCGGCCACCGCACTCCAACCTGGGCGACAGAGCGAGACTCCGTCTCAAAAAAAAAAAACCCAAAAAAACAAAAAAACAAAATCTGAGTTAACTGAGGTTTCCGATTATAGGAATATCTCACTTATCTCGAGAGAGAACCCGTTTCATGTAGTGTTCAGATCACTGAAGCATCGGTTTAAGATCAAGATATATTTAACTATTTTAAAGGAAAATTTTCCACTACGAATATTAGGTAAATAAACAGCAGGGGAATGACTTTCCTGTTCTTGATAATTTGGGACTATTACCGGGAATATCAATGACTATACAGTGTTGTAATAGTATATTCTCACAGGATTAAAGGGCTTCGGGTGTAATACTATATTAAATGGGTCGAGCGCGGTGGCTCACGCCTATAATCCCAACACTTTGGGAAGCGGAGGCGGGTGGATCACGAGGTTAAGAGTTCAAGACCAGCCTGGCCAAGATGGTGAAACCCCGTGTCTACTAAAAATACAATTACAGGCAGGCGCCTGTAGTCCCAACTACTCAGGAGGCTGAGGCAGGAGAATCACTTGAACTCGGGGGACGGAGTTTGCAGTGAGCCGAGATCACGCCACTGCACTCCAGCCTGGGCAGCAAAGTGAGACACAGTGTCAAAAAAAAAAAAAAAACTATATTAAATGGTCCCAGATACAATCGTTTTTAATGTTGTCACCTCACTCCAAGTTACTAATTGTAGTCATCCCAAATCCTTTCCATAATGAAACACAAATTGAGAGTGCACCTAGGCCCTGCAAGTCCCTTCTAATTTTACCCTCCCCCAACACACACACGCACGTGCACGCACACACGCACACTACACACGCACATGCACGCACACACCGCACAACGCACACGCACGCACACACACACCACACACGCACGCACATGCACTCACGCAAGCACATATGTGCACGCACGCGCACACACGCACGTGCACGCACACTACACACGTACAT
Organism: Piliocolobus tephrosceles; assembly: GCF_002776525.5. NCBI lineage: Eukaryota > Metazoa > Chordata > Mammalia > Primates > Cercopithecidae > Piliocolobus > Piliocolobus tephrosceles. The sequence goes on from NC_045439.1 coordinate 155,643,047, forward strand.
GCACGCACACACCACACAATGCACATGCACGCACGCAAGCACATACGCGCATGCACGCACACGCACGCACCCACACACCACACACGCACGCACATGCACTCACACGAGCACATATGCTCACGCACGCACACACACACACGCACACTCACACACGCACGCGCGCCCACACGCACACGGGGATCTTATCCCCATGTGGATTCTGATCCAAGGTGAAGGGTGGGGCCTGAGGTTCTGCATTCCTCACGAGCTTCCACGTAGTGCAGACACTGCTGGTCCATGAGCCACATTTTCAGTAACAAGGGGCTAGAAAATGAGAGAGCCAGGCCTATTCGAATTATATTTAAAATGAGAGAAAATTAGCTCCAAGAGTGTGCCCAGGCGATCTTGCTTTATGGAATTTGTGACATCGGTGTGGCGGCTAAGAACCTTCTTAAAAGTCTGCGGTTTCAGATAAAGGAGCTGTCACTGCAGTTGTAGTCCTTTTACTTAAGGTTTTACTCTACAGAGGCACTTGCTCACATTTTGCAAGGAAAGGATCCTGCTGCCCCATTTCTTAGGCTAATTCTGTGAGAATTAGAGGTAAACACCTCCCCTGAAAGTGAGTTCTCATGGCATCAGTGATGTCCTTTGCAGAGCCTCATGATGTCCCACCACGATGCAAGGGCTCTCCTGGCTGGGGCTAGTGGGGGCATTTTTGATGACATTAACGTTGGTCAGAAATTAAGAACATAAATGGGACCTGCGCTACTTGGTCACTCTTTGTTTCCCCCCGTAATGTTATGGTTTCAGCAGTTTCAAAGTGCTTTCATCCTTATGAAAAACGTCCTAGTGAGGTCAGTAGGACGAGAATCACTACTCATCATTCTAAGTGAGAAAGTGAGTCCTGTAGAAAGGTTTCTTGCCTAAAGCCACTCAGCAAGTCAGTGCTATTCTGGATTCCAGCCCTGCGTCCACTCTACAGTGGCACTGGGAGAGCCCTGACCAGGCCTTCTGCGTCCATTGGGACCCTTTCCAGTGCGTTTCCATCTTCCAAAGATGAGCTGGAGCTCCACAGCCACCGTTAGTAGAATGACCTGTTGGGGTAACTGGGGTCTCTCATAGTTTCCAGGTCACTCAGGGGATCTTCAGCGTCCGTGACCACTGCAGAGCCAGGCACTGGCCCAATGGCTGTGAAATGGGACGCCACCTGTCGGCCTCGCCACCATGGTTCCCTCGCCCCTGAGTGCCCATCTCACGCTGGAGGTTTGGAACATCCAGACAACCCCTGCCCTCCAGACTCTGCCACACAACTTGGGAACACCCTGACAAGCCCGCAGCCAGCGTCGTCCCATTCGTACCCCTCACCCTGCCTGCAGCCCTGGGGACTCAGGCAACGGGGCACTGGCGCTGGGCAATAAAGGAGAATTTTGGTGGGGCAGCCTGGTGCCAGGGAGCCAGTCGCCCACCTCGTAAAAAGGGAGTTCCATGAGGAGCGTCTGGCAGGGAGTGGGCACACTGCCCTGAATACCAGCCATTCAGCTGAAGGGAACGCGTCCAGCAGTTTTCACTTATGTTACCACAAACAGCAGATGCTAAAAATACACTGCGGTCTCGATACATCGTTCAGAAAGCGACGGACCAGTTTTCCTTTTGTCAGCGGTCTGGGAGCCTGAAGCAGTGGGATGGGGCACTCCAGACACCGCCTGGCTTCCTTTTTCCCCCACGCAGACTTGGACAGAGCTGAAGGTTGGAGCGCAACAGCGCCCAAGGAGACCAGGAGAGAAGGCGGAGGGCGGGAAGCCTGTCCGGGCTAAGGGAAGGCAAAGTGGAGTGGGGCAAGGAAGGGGCGGGGTGGCTCCTTCTGGAGGCCACAGAACAGCCTGGACTCCCTGAGGCGACACTGGCCGCGGGCACCAGGCACTGGGGGCTAAGAGAAGTCACAGACCCAGAAATCTCCTTCCTAAGGTCCAACTTGCCCCAAAAGTTTTGTTTTGTTTTTTCACAACTTGAAGTAAACACACAATTTCACAGAAAGCGCAATCACTTGTCCACAACCAGAGGGCTCATCAATCAGCTTCTGTACAACCTGCGCTTGGGTTTCCCCTTCTCAGTAAGCACCCAGGCAGTTCCACCACACGTTGTGTCTCCACCGGAAAGAAGACAGCGGCAAGAAGAAAGAGCAGGAGAGGGACAAACAGATTGGCCCCTATGAATGGGGAAAGGAGCCTGAAAGAAGTGGCCAACATGAGGGTGGAACTGTTTCTGCTTCCTGCAACCCAAGTAATTGAGGTGAGATAAAAGAAATGAAAAGAACAGAGTCATTTCCACACATCCTTTCTCAAAAGCCACTCTATGTATTAAGACCTTTCGGCCTTGACTCCTGGTGAGAAACGAGGGTCCCAACATTCAAACCGATTTACGAAAAGCAACTATATTCATTTCCGGAGGACCCGCAGAAACCAGAGCACTGTTTATACAAAGAGGCTTTTTTAGCTTCCTGTTGTCAGGGCCCTGAGTTCAAGTCCACATTCTGCCACACACACTGTGGGATAACCTCCCGTAACCTCCCAATCTCACTGGACTTCAATTTCTCCCCTTTTAACCTGGGGATAACAGGCTTGTGGGAGGATCAAATCAGATACTGGATGTAAAATGCTTACCTCAGTACCTGGTATGGAATAAGCACTCCGTGAATGGTAGCTGCTTTTACTATCTGGTCAACATTTCCTAATCGCACAATTAACAGAGCTGAAATGAATGATCCTACATATTTTTCATTGTGGTGATCATGGTCCTGTGTTTGAGGTATTGAGCAACAGGGCTCAGAACATGTGAGCTTTTTACTAACATCAGTGCCTCCTTATCAATTCAAAACTAAATAAAGTCATGCTTTGCCTAACAAAAGTTACTTATCCGGGCAGCATAATCCCTTCTCTCAAGGAGCTTGCTCTCCAGTAATAGGGGACAAAATATGACCACATAAACACGTATCTGATGCTTGTGCTTGCTGGAAGAGACCAGCAGCACTAGCAGAGAGAGAAATGTGTCTCCTGGAATGAGAAAATGAACACACGATAGTTTATACTTAGAAATGGGTATTATCACCTCAGCTCTCCTCCCTAGGAACAGAATGAGTTTAAGCTGTTTAGAATGGTCAGGGTTTATGTTGCAATATCCACATTCTCTAAACTCACACAAGTGACCCCAAAGCACACAGCATTTGGTAATTGAGAAAAACAAAGGAATGATTCTATCTGTGCTGAATTGGCTTATTCATTGACTTGCCTCAGGGCAGACGGCTGGCCCAGGCAGTTTGCTAGAGTGATCCTTCTGCTCTGAATTGAGCCTGGTCCCTCACAGGGACTGCCCCACATAGACGGCAAGGGCAGACACCCCGGCTGGCACTATCCTGTCCTTGTAGGAGAGATCTAAATTGGGTTGAGCCTGTTGGCAGATAAGCAAAGTGAAACCCATTCGGATATTTTGTCTTGAAAGGCATTTGTTTTCATTCCTTTCCTTTCTTCTTCTGCTTTTCGCCCTCATACTAGGATCTAAAAAACTTGGGCTCCTTGGGGACCAAAGGCAACATTATCATCATGTACTCGGAGGCACGCAAACAGTGAAGGCAGAGACGCAAATTCTGAGTGCACTGCATTTGTAGCTTTCACATCTACATGTGGTCCCAATTTAGGATCACAAGCAGAGTTGTTTATTTTAGAAAAGCTTTTTAGTTCACTTTTAAGGTATTTTGCTTAAGCATTGCTTGCTTTTCAAAAGGAGAAAATGTATTTTTTTTTTTCTGAAGTGGTGTTTGTTTTGGCTGTTTACTTATTTGCAAAAGTTCAAATTTTATCCTATGAATTTAACTAATTTTTCTGTAGTCACCACAAACCCCACCCCCTCTAACACATACACACAAAACCCCAAAATAAAATAACCTGGAAATGCAGCCTTTTTAGGAGAGCTGTGAAGTTAGCAGGTTTCGAAAAAGCCATTTCAAATAGGTAATTTGCCGTAGTACTTTTAGCTCCTTCATATAACTTTTATTTGCTGTCTGAAATGAAGTCTCAACTTGGCAACTTGTATGAAGGCTAAGCATGCCTTTATACTAAGGTTAAGGCTCATGTTTGTCCTTTAAAATCTTTATTTTATAATCTTTGCTGAAATTATATGGCTGAGCTGAGGGTCAGAGTGGAGCTTGAGTTGAGGATCAGTTATATTGAAAAATTAATGGGATATAGAACTGTGGTGGTGGTTGGGAGTAGGTGAGGATATGGACACAAAACTGTAAAGTAAAAATATGGACGTGGGCCCTCCAGCATCTGGTTCTATATACAGGCCTACCATCACCAATTATCTAAAGCTCCCACTTCATCTTCCTTTCTGAAACTATACTTACTTATGACATCATTTGTCCAGAACCTGAGCCCCATCTCTCTGTTCTCAATGACATAGCAGGTCCTATGTATCATCGTTTTGGGTAAGCTTCTCTACTAACATGATAATGAGTGCTAATTCACATGTGGTACTCTGCTCCTGTATGATATATTTGCAACTTAGAGGATTTCTGGGATTATTCTCTTAAAGTAGTGTCTTCACCAACAGGAATTCCAGGCCCCCTGGTGTGCCAGCTCAAGGGATAAGCAGAGTATGTCAGGTTCCCAGGTAAGGAAAAGCGGCCATGGCAATGACAATCCTGCAGGCAGAAATAAGGTCATTAGGGGCCAAAGCAGAGCCAGGTAAATGCACAGGGAGTTTATAATTAGTGACCCAGCGTCCAAGGAGGTAGCTTCCAACACAAAAGCGTTGGAAGTAAAGTAAAGGAGATCTGCAGGAGCTTAGGGAAGACGGAAGCAATGAATGGCTGAACCAACAGATGACACTAACACCAAGACACCGTGATAGTGGAGGTGACCCTCCGCCCCAGACCCAAAGCTCTCTGCTGGTTTCTGTTGAGGCTCACCTTCCAGTCAGCCTGGGCTTCATAGAGGAAGCAGGTCACTGGGGACTATGGTTGGGGGGGTGTGAATAAGGGGAAGCAGGAACTGTGTTGGGCCCATTATGGATGGGATGAGGTGGGAGTGGCAGGGTCTGGCAGCGCTGTGCCCGTTTAGAGCCCCTTCCACCAGCTGGCCTGGTTCTGCACTGGCCAGAGGAGTGGCCCTAGCACAGATTGGGGGTACATAGTTTGCGAATGTAATTATTCCATCATGCCACTTCCCTCCATGTGTCTGTAGACTAAAACGAGGAGACTCCATTTGGGTCTGACAAGGCCTTTTGGGCCACGACAAGGAACGTGATTCTCACTTGGCCTTACAAATTTGTACCTGCATTAATTACCATTCCCCTACTTCTTTTTTTCTATCCTAAACTGCCGTAAATCCGTAAGTGGTCTTTATAAATGGATAGAATAAATATTTGTTTTGGACAGTAATCTCATAGAAATTCTTTTCTGTTTCTGAGTTCCTGGCAGTTATTACTATTTTTCGGTGGCTGCTGTTGGTGGAGCGGGGGTTAATTCTAGCCTCGGGACGGCATGTGGTGTGTGTGTTGGGGAGGGGGACGGGACTCAGACTAAATCCTCTACAACCCTTTGGTAATGCTTTCCTGGCCTGTGGTTTCCCATCTCATACAAATATTCCCAATTTCTCTCTTTTATATCCATGCAACCTCTGCCTGGCAATAGGTGTTAAGAATAAAGTGGGCCCAGTGGCTCACGCCTGTAATCCCGTAAGTTTGGGAGGCCGAAGCAGGCAGATCACTTGAGGTCAGGAGTTTGAGACCCGCCTGGCCAACATGGTGAAACCCCATCTGTAATAAAAATACAAAAAAATTATCCAGGCGTGCTGGTGTGTGCCTGTAGTCCCAGTTACTCGAAAGGCTGAGGCAGGAGAATCACTTGAACCCAGGAGGTGGAGGCTGCAGTGAGCCGAGATCGCGCCACTCACTGCACTCCAGCTGGGGCGACAGAGTGAGACTCTGTCTCAAAATAAATAAATAAATAAATAAATAAATAAATAAATAAATAATAAAACTACGACAAACCAAACAAAACAGTATTCACTGCTTATTATCAACTTTGTGCCAGGAACCACACCTGGAGCCAGAAGCCAATGTTATGTTAGAAGAGAAAGACTCAAAGGCGGTCACAAAGCTGTGTGGACAGTGGTGAGCGATTCGTGCCTTACAGGCCAAAGGAGGTGCCTCTGGCGATGCGCTCAGACAGCTGCAGCACTACACACAGACACTGGACATACACCTCACAGAATTCTTTTGATCCTTAAAAATGGCAAGTCTCTTACCCACACATGGTAAAAGGGGTGAAGAAAGCATACATAACTCAAATTCATAAAAACACCAAACTTATCTTTAAAAATGGCTTCAACCTTCCCATCCACCCACTCCAACCAAATTTTTAACTAGAACTCCTGATGAAAAATAACATTGGCCTGAGTCAGTTCCAGTCCCCTTTATATATTATTTTAAATTAGTATATAGCAGTGCTGTTCTAAAGAAACAGAATATGAACTACATTTGTAATTTTAAATTGTCTAGTCTTCTCATTTCAAAAAGTAAATATAGTGAAATTAAATTTAATAATTAATTTTTATCCCAATATATCCAAATTATCATTTCAACATGTAATTGATATAAACAATTGCCAACAACACTTTTTATATTCTTTTTGGCATACTGTCTCCCAAATAGGGTGTGTGGTTTATACTTAGAGCACATCACAACTCGAGCCGGCCATATTTCAGGTGTTCAGTAGCCTCATGGGCCTGTGAATACCAAATCGGTCAAGAGCAGGTGTATAGAGGAAGCTAGGCATGGCGATCAAAAGTGCAGCCTGCAATCCAGATGCTTAAGTTTGAATATTGGCTCCATCACACTAGCTGTATGACCTCATCTGTAAAAAAAGAATATTTAGGTAATACCCTCCTTAAGCCGTTGGTATGAGGATAAAATAAAATAGTCCTTGGAAGGCTTTTTGCAAGAATTCTGGCAAATATTGTGCTTCATAAATGTTAGCTAGTGTGGTCACTTTATAATGCATGAGCTCGATACTTAAAAAACATATGTGGTCCTGAACAAGTTATCTTACCCCTTTGAATATTAGTTTCCTTCTCTGTAAAACAGGGGTGATAATAACACTTCACTGAGAAGATTAACTGGTACAAACATAGCACTTAATAAATGTTCATTTCTTTCTCCTTGACTTTAGGTGCCAGTGAACAGAGAAATAGCCAAAGGGCTCGCTGAGTGGGACCAGAGGTAAATGGGCCTGGATAACTGGCAAACTGGATAGTCATGAGGTTAACTATGGCACAGGCAAGCATCCAGATGGTTCCAACCTACCTCAGCCAGTGTGAGAGTGCCCAGTAGATGTGTTTCTTTTGTAGTTCCTTTACTAGATGCTTTATAAGAGCAGGCATGTTCACTGTTTCACAGGGTAATAGAAACAAAGTATGTGCATCTTATGTAACCTATCCCTACGTATGGACGCTGAATTCAGTAGGCAGCCATGTTCAGTATTTTAGAGCTGTAGCCATTACTCACCTCCCTTGTGTGGATAAGAAGAAACACTCGGGGAAAAGAAGACCTATTTGTTTATTATAAGATTCAAAATCTCTAAGGGTAATGGCCTTTGTTGCTTTCCTACTCAGAAGTTTGTTTTTTCATATTTAATAGCTCATACAGGATTCTGAAAAGGAAAACTTAAAAGTTTAATTAGAACCATACCCTAAATATCCTTCTGCCCCTCTGCATGTTTATTTTTTCTTAGGATTGATTTGTTCAGAGTTTTGAAATTACCATGGAAGAGCTTTTGAGGATGTTTGAGATCCATGATTCAAAACAGGGAGGGACACATGAGTGGCAGGATTGGTTGTGACATCAGAAGCCACCAGCCATTCCTCAAATTGCCAGCTCTGGAGCCCTCCATCCTGCACTCAAGGGAGATACTGCAAACCCTGCCAAGATGTCCATGCCCCTCACGCTTTAACATGTCAAAAAGCTCAATTCCCAAAGACAGTGAAACTGCCACGAAAAACAAAATGAACTCTGGATGATAAGGAGGCCCAGTCGTTTCTCCTATCAATGGAAAGGGCAATTTTGATTAGAGACAAATAGTACTTGATTTTACCTATAGGGACTTCTGACTTCTTCACAGCTCTGACTCCTCCTTCCCCACAGGAATTCAATAATGTAAACCTAATAATTAAAAATGACATAAAATGAATGTAATGAGAACACCCTAAAACTAGTTTCCCTCCTGGCCTATCTCCATGTTGTATCTTTCAGAAAGGGTCAGAAACTAGACTTAAAACAAACAAACACATAAAAAAAAAAAAAACACCCCAAATCAGAACCTAATGCTGTTGTGATCATTTACATAAACACAACTGAATAAAGAAGTTGTTTTACAAAAATAAAAATAGAAAAAAATGTCTTGAGAAGAGGCACGGATTATTCAGGATGCCTATGTTATTCTAATTGTTTCAGTGCCATTAGGTGCATTTAGGGGAATGTGGCCCTGATGGATAAATGCACCTGTAATCCATTTCAAGGCAGTGATGTGAGATATGAGACTTTTTTGGGTAGGCACAACCCCAAAAATATCATGTAAATCTTGAAACATTTTTCATCCAAAAACCCCAAAGGGTTTACTCATGTCAACATCCGCTTCCCCATTTGATAGGCAGAGAGAGAAGAATGACTATGAGAGGAAGAATCTCCGAGACCAAAAGTGGAAACCTACCAGAGGCTGGGCTCCCATAGGCGCCCTGGCCCAGACCACAGCGGGGAAGGAATTCCTCCTTTCTGCCTTTGTGTCTCATCTCCTGACTTAGAGATGGTAGCTTATTTTCCTCTCTTGGTTTCCTTCAGTATTCCTTACAGATAGCAGAGGTTCAATACACATTTGTTGACCGCAAGGCCTCCATTCTGTAAGAGTGGAGGTGACTTAGCAGGACACATGCTATTTATACAAACAGAAGAACCTAGCAGCACACATGTGAGTAGGGAGCTCCTTATTACTGCTCCTGGAGGTGGATTTATAGTGAAGTGAATGAGGGCCCTCATGGGCGCAGACTGCTTCTAAGGCCTGGAACCTACCTTTTCATTTGCAATTGTGTTTTATTTTTCTTGAAAAAAGTTTTCAAATTCCATGAGTTTCAGGCCTCATGAAATTTGAATCTGTTGTGGATTGCTCTTAAAAGCGCTATACAAATGCCATCTTGGATTTTTCATCATTATTTTAACTCCTAGTCATCCAAAGCAAATATAAATCAATTAGCCTTGTAGCCATGGACAAATGAGGCCTGGGTTTCCTCATTTCTGAAAATGAAAAGTGATTGAATGTGATTTCTCGGATTCCAAAAGAGAGCAACGTAAGGAAGAAGGGCACACAGAAACAGAAGGAGGCAAAGGCTAGGTCACCCTGGTGCTGGCTACACTACTAATAGCTGGCATATGACCCTCAGGGAAGAACTTTACCTCTCAGGGCCTCATTTTCTCTACTATGAAATGAAGCAGGTGGACAAGACATTCTCTAAAGTCCCATCTTGTCCCATGATTCCAGTGCCCTGACTTGTGCAGTGTGTCACCTCTCATGGCCACTTCACTGGGTGCTCACAGTAGCCCTGAGACTAGTCAGTGGAACACCCTGGTGAGATTCAGAATTCAAATTCAGTGCTCTTCTTACTCATACCACATGGGAGATATTTTCCAGATGAACAGTAAACAAGGCTAATATCATTTGTTTGATGGCCTTCAAATATGCACTGTTGTCATGCCTCGTCAAAGATGATAGTCTGAGATGAACCAGTGTTGCGGTGTAGATGTGGCAAATGACGAGGGTGTGGTTCCTTTCCCACAAGAGGCACCGGACTTGAAGCTGCAGCTGGTACAGCCCATCTGTAGGGAAATACCATTTTCGTCTCATGCCTCTGTTCAAAACTTGAGTCCCACTGCTTACAGCTAGGGAATCGTTAGAATCACTGGTGGCAACGAAAAAATCCCAAGCAGCTCACACTCCCTGGAACTACCATATTTGAATTCCTGGAGAGATTAGGGGCCAGGAATCTTTCATTTTAAGCTTCCCAGGTAATTGTGATGATCCTAGCCAGCCTGGAAATGCTGTTCCTTTTAAAACAGTTAAGTCTATGTGGAGACCCTGATGCCTCCTGCCACAAAGTCAAGCTAGTGTAGCATTGGCTAGGACAAGCAGTGACAGCCATAAAAGACCACCTATTCTATGATTCCATTTATATGAAATGTCCAGAAGAGGCAAATTCACAGACATAGAAAGTAGAGTAGTGGTTTCCAGTGCCTGGGGAAAGGAGACTGAGGGAAGGAATGAGGGGGCAGAGATGGGGGGAATGGATAAAGGGAACGGAGTTCCTTCTGGGGCAATAAAAAATCTAAAATTGATCGTACTATGTGAATATACTAAAAACCATTACGTTGTATACTTTATCTCAATAAACCTGCCATTCATATATACGTATTATATAATATGTATATATTATACATGTATATTACATACATTTTTTTTCTTTTTTTTTTAACAGCCCTAATCTTCTCTTCCCCGCTCTACACACAAACACACGTGCACTAACTCACGATCATTGACAGGTTAATTACAGAGGCCCAACTAATGTCCCACATGTATGAATGGCACTCCAACCACCTCACTTGAGACCACCTTATTAATACTCTCCCCAGCTCTCCAGCTCTCCTGCACCAGAGACATCAAATCGTCCCGGGCGGATGGCACCACCTGGTGGCCACTACAGGAAATCCTGACCGGACACCTCTGCACTCTTGCCCTTCTTCCCTCTTCTTCCAACTTCAGGGCTCAGTTAATTCTATAGTTGAGGTGATCTCCAATCTATACAAAAGCACTCCCTTTCATCTCTCCTCCAAACTCTTGCCTCAAGTCTTCCTCTACGGCTACTAAACAGCTTAAAGAAGTGTAGTTTTAAGTCTGCATGTGAAAATGGAAAGAAAATCTTGAAGTGGATAGACACAAATTAGATCTAATAAAGAAGCAATGCATTGTATTAACAAATATTTCAGAGACTAAGAAAAATGAATAGCTATATAATAGGAAGAGATATTGTTTCATTGGTAATCAAATAAACACAAATAAAATAATGAGATGTCATTTTGGCTTATCAAATTAAAATACTTTAAAAAGGTAATACTCATAGTTAACAAGTGAGACAAGACACCCACGAATGAGAGAGAGAGCACAGCCATATAAGTCCAACACTTACAGCAAGCAACCTGACAGCATGTAGGAAATGGGGCCTAAACAATAGGTACCGAGCTTGACTCAATTCTTCTTCTTTTCATAGAAATACATACCCCAGAGAATTTATCAAGACTGGACACAAAAGTTTATACACAAATATGTTCATTGAAGCCGTGTTTATGATGGGATACACTGGAAAAACTCTAAATGGCCATTTGGAAAAATGCTTGGGTAAATTGAGGCAAAAACATATAATAGGATATAATGCAGCTACTAAAAATAATTACATTTATTTTAATGTAGGGATAGGCTCTTGATATAATATTAAGTATAAAAATACAGATAAAAGATTTACTGTGTGATTTTAAAGACTACCTATGTGTGCACAGAAAACACACTGGAAGAAAACATAGCCAAATGTTGAAAGTGGGTATCTCTAGGTGGTAAGATTATAAACAATTTTTATTTTATTTTCTAAATGATCCACAACAGCTTTATCTTCATAAGAAAAAAATACTGAAACATAAGTAATCCATAAAGCGTCCTTAAAGGCACCCCAAAATTTCCCTCTGAGCATGCGATGGCAGAAAAAACAAAGCCTCTAGAGCCACAGGTCTCCACAGGGGGGCTGATTTTGACCCTCAGAGGACATCTGACAATGTCTGGAGACATTTTCTTTTCTTTTTTTTTTTTGAGATGGAGTTTCGCTCTTGTTGCTCAGGCTGGAGTACAATAGTGCAATCTCAGCTCACTGCAACCTCCGTCTCCCAGGTTCAAGTGATTCTCCTGCCTCAGCCTCCCTAGTAGCTGGGATTACAGGCATGCGCCACCACGTCTGCCTAATTTTGTATTTTTAGTAGAGACGGGGTTTCTCCATGTTGGTCAGGCTGGTCTTGAACTCCTGACCTCAGGTGATCCGCCCACCTCGGCCTCCCAAAGTGCTGGGATGACAGGGGGGAGCCACCATGCCTGGCCTGGAGATATTTTCTGTTGTCACAAATCGGGGAAATGCTACTGGCAGCTAGTGGGTAAAGGCTGGGGATGCAGCCTCCACCACAGAGAATTCTCTGACCCACATGTAAATGGTGCCAAGGGTGTAAACCCTGCTCTGACTTGAATCTAGGTCCTATGCCCCTTCTGTTCCATCTTGGCATGTTGCTCACCTGCTCTAAACCTCAGCTTTCCCTTGTAAAATACAATCATCTGCATATGATTTCTGAGGGCAAAATAACAAGTGTTTGGCACATAGTAGATACAAAATAAGTATTTGCTTCCTTCTCCTACAACACTCTTACTCAATTTTGTATTTCCTTTTGCTAGTTAGAGCGAACTTTTGCAATTATGGAAAAAATATATTCTACCCTTTAAATTATATCTCAATTATCCATTTCAAATATAATTGTGGAGTCAGTCAGGTAAGCTTTGTTGTGCTCTTCCCGGATTCTAGAGCTTTAATGTCAGGTTGATACCATGAAAAAATTAAACTGACGGCTGTACAATATTGATTACCCAAAACTCATGAAGGCAAATGTCTTAAGCACTAGGGGTAATCGAGGTGAAATGCTGATCTCTTTTTGGGGTCTGCCCTGCAGTCAGAGGGCTGAGTCTGGAGAGCACCTGAGAGGGGTGAGGGCACCCAAGGACAGCAGCTTGTGTATCATGCGTGCATCTCTCATTACACACCAAAGCTACATGTGAATGACCTAGGGCTCATGCAGTCATCTGGGTTAGCTGGATCTTTTTCCTCTGCTGAATGAGCTCTATTAATAGATCTAAGGTAGGCTCATTCTTACTGCTTCTCCATCAGAATAGTGCTGGATACTTGATACCTTTGGGTAGACTGAAGAGAGGCTGATGGTCATTCACGCAGTCTCCTTGATGTCCAAACCAGGTGAGGCAGGTGATCTGATCTGCCCGGGAGCACGGACACATTGAGGCAGTGTCAGAAGATGGCCTGGGTGGGCAGGCTGCAGGAGGAAGCTCTGTAGGTACTGATAACTCTCTCGTCAGAGCCACGGATCTGGCAAGCTGGGAGTAAGCTGACCACCCCTGCCTGCAGGTACATTTTGCCTGTCCACAGCTCAGACCTCTAGGCACCAAAACTCTGACTGTAAAAAAAGCCAGAGACCCTTACCAAGCTCTAGTGTGCTGCATACAGACCTAGTTAAATGATAGATGACTGCCAAAAATTCTATTCACTGACCACACAGGGAAAAAATAATCCTTCCAATATTAGTATTATGCATCATTTACTGTCAGAATAACTGCTCTTTCCTCTCTTCCTTTGCAAACATTTCAGACCACAGCAACTGCAGTGTTGCCATGTTTTTGCACACTTCAGTGACCAAAGGCTATTCAGAGCCTAGACAAACTCAGCAAATAGTTCCTCCCATCATCTGCTGAAGATTTATATATATATATATATATATTTTTTTTTTTTTTTTTTTTTAAGGAAAGCAAGCAAGATACAGAGAAGGGACCTGCTGGTTCAATCGAGGAGACAGAGGTCTTAGGTAGTTTACAGCAGAGGGATTCTTCCCAGCAGGCCCATCCATTCCTGCTGCTCCGGAGGAAAACCTTAGTCATTCACATCTTGTCCAAACCGTGCAGGGCTTGTTGACACAGGCCTGCTGAGCTGTCGTACCAGAAAGATGGCATCAGGAAGGTCCCCTGGGCTTCTGCAGGGCAGGGAGCCTTCTGGCCTGGCTGTTTCCTCAGCCATAATCTCTGTCTCATGCAAAGAAAAATTGGAACAGGCCACTGAGGGAAATGACCAGTAGTGCCAGGAGCCTGCCACAGATCCCTCTGGCAAGGCCTATTGCCATAGCCATTTTAGGCCCTGGATCAGTATCCCTCTGTCTTGGTCAGACCAAAAGCCAGCAGGAAACTCTTCCTCCTGCCACTCACTGCACTGCCACCTGGGCACCTGGGATGGTCTAACTTGCCATGAGAGGTCCGTGTCTGACACTCTGGGAACTTATAATCAAGTATGTCCAAGCGAACAATCACCTGGAAAAGGTGGAGCTCCTAGAGGAAAGATCCATTTCACAGATTATCTGGCACATGCTGTGCAGTGCAAGTACAGGACGTGCAGTGCTGCGATCTCGGCTCACTGCAAGCTCTGCCTCCCGGGTTTACGCCGTTCTCCTGCCTCAGCCTCCCACGTAGCTGGGACTATAGGAGCCCATCACCATGCCTGGCTATTTTTTTTTGTATTTTTAGTAGAGATGGGGTTTCACTGTGTTGGCCAGGATGGTCTCGATCTCCTAACCTCGTGATCCACCCGCTTCGGCCTCCCAAAGTGCTGGGATTACAGGTGTAAGCCACCACGCTTGGCCCTCTCTGACAGTTGTTCGTGCTGAGTGACTGAAGAAATCAGTCTCCAGAGATCCCAATGGTGTGGGTGCCATCTGTGCATGTATTTGAGCAATACAAAGGGAAATATCCAACCCACCGTCCCATCCAATAACACTGCTACCACCCCTGCCGCCATCGAGGGTATCGCTAGACTTGGGGCAGCCTTTCATCTGCAGGGACAGAGAGGTGTTACAGAACGTTCTGTGGGCAAGGTGCAGAAGGCAGGCTGGGGCTTCCCAGTGAACTCAGGGGCCTGAGTAATACAGACCATGTGCCACTGTGCCCAGATACTCTTCTTGCCTGAAGCTGAATCTTTATCATCTACCCCTCCTCAAGGAAGTCTAGCTCAAGTTTGATCTGTGACGTCTTCTCTAGGATCCAATGCCCTAACCCCTTCCTGAACTCCAGTGGTGACTGTCTGTCTGATCCACATACAGGGTTCTCAGCTTCTATCTAGTAGGTTGCAGCTGTGCATTTTAAGTTTGATGTCCCTCTCCCGTACCTAGACGTCAAGTTCCTTAAACAAGGGCTGTGAGTCATGATAAGAGATGATGGACAGGCCCAGGTACTCCTCTTTGCCATTCCCTGGATATCAGTTTGTATCACATCCTTTTAGCCGGCCCACCTCACTGGGGTGAGGCACTGCATGAAAACATTTCGTTACTCCTAATCTTTGTTGTGTTTTGTTATTCTTACATCTCTGGATGCCTCTAGACTCAAGTACCAATGGAACATGCTGTAAGGGAATGGGAAAGTAAGGGGAAAAGCAGTCTAATTCTGTTCCATCTCTGATTTTCTGCAAACACACTCAATTCCTCTGGTCAGAGTTTACCCTTCACTGGAAAGGTTAAAGACGATAGTGTCTGATGGAGATCCTATATAAACAAGTTAGATGCATGTTTATGGGTTTTGAAACATATCAGGGCCACAGTTCCTGGCATGTAGTACGCACTCAGTAATTATTGAGTAAATACAAGTGGAAATGTACTAGATAATATTTTGATAGGCTATTTGGTTCAGGGAAGTGTACTGATCATGGGCTGCCAGAGATGTCCACAAAAGGACAGTGTGTTCCCAAACCACGGGCAGCAAGCTTTTCAATTCTGCACACCTTTCCTCCACTGACATCTGTTATACCCACATGGACAGGTTTCACTTTTAGTTTGGCAGCATAGTCTCCTTCCCTTTACACCTGCTTCTATAACCTATTTCACGGCAGAATACGACATTTGTAAAGTCACAAGGGCAAGAATGGAACAGAGCAAATTTGAGTATGAAAAGTTGCTATTTATGAGAGTTTTTAGAAAGCATCCATCCTCATTAGAGTCACACGTTTCTCACTCCTAAGGTTAACACCAACACAGAGCAGAGCACTTAAGGCCAGGTGGGAAATCGATTCTGGCAAAGTTTAACAGGCAACTACTGGGGGCAGTTTTCTGAGGCCACGTGAAGGACACAGGGAACCTAAGATAGAAAGACATGACGATCTTCCAAATCCCAAAGCCAATTACACCTGGAAATATATATATATATATATATATAGAGAGAGAGAGAGAGAGAGAGAGGATGATGAAAGAATTAAGGGCCATGAGAATGATGCTTTGTACCTGTATACCATTTTATACTTTCCAAAATACTTTTATATATATTATTTACTTTCTCTGCCCTATCAACCCTGTGAGATGGACTGGACAGTTTATCTCCATTTTTAGATCGGGAAGCTAAACTTTGTGGGACTGAAGGGACTTGTTCAGTGGCACGCAGCTGGTCTGAGCTAGGACTAGAACCCCTGGGCATCCTGCCTCAGTGCTCTTCCTGCATGCTGTGCAAACCCAGTCCCCCCAGCCTCCACCGCCAGTGCCCCTTCCTCTACTAACATCACCCAGCACACCATGGTCAAAAGTGCACACTCAGTTCTATTTGTGGTGTGAAATTGTGGTCTGCTAACCCCTCCCGCCACCTTCAATAGTTTTCTTTACCAACTGTGGTGCCCAAGGTATTTGCACCAATTGGTTGCAAGAGGGCAGTTTGTCAGAAAATTTGCTTCCAGAAACGGCATGTCCCTGAAACACCATCCACTCAAATCCACATGTGGTTTACCACGACTCCCAGCATCGTTGTAGTTTCTCAGTTAAATATCACAGGATTGTACTAGTCTAACAGGATAGAAGACAGCTGGTCGGGGAGACGCATTTAAACCTAACACAGCTGTCCTGCCAACAGCACGTTTAATAGTAAAGCTCAAGCGGTGTAATTGTGGGCAATGTTAAACTTTTTTAACCTTTTTAAAGGCTGCATCAAATGAGACAGAATATAGAAAAGTATTTCTGCAAACCATAAAATATATACCATTTAGTTACCACAATTCCACTTCTACATGTGCCTGATCCACTTTGTCAATTACCCGTGGGAAATTGTTGACTGTGGCTTCCCTGGTGACTCAGCAGGCTTCCTGCTGCCTCCCCCTTTTTCCAGATGGCATGCCTCAGGTGACATGAAACAGGGTCCCGGCTGGAGCACTCTGAGTTCTGAACAGATAGGTCTGGGAGGACATCTGCCAGAAATCTATTTGCGTGAAGAACTTAGAAACCTCCTGGAGAAAGCTCACACTGAAGGAAAGAGGAGCCTGGCTTGCCAACCCCATGGCGGCAGGCACTCAATAATGCCTTAGTGGTCAACGGGAAGGATGGGATGTTTTAGAACCTATGGTTTCCAGTGCTTAGCTTTGTCTCCATGTCCAACCCCCAACATGTGAATCCTACAGAAAGTGGTGGGGCAGAGGGGCAAAAAAAATAAAGCTATGTTTCCCTAAAGACTCTCTAGTATTTAGGGATGTCAAGGCACACTGTCTTGGTCCATTCAGGCTGCTGTGAAAAAATACCTTAGACCAGGTGATTTGCAAACAGCTGAAGTGTGTTGCTCACAGTTGCGGGGGCTGGGAAGTCCAAGATCAAAAGTGCCTGCAGATTCTGTGTCTTGTGAGGGCCTGTTCCTCACAGATGACTCCTTCTCACTGTGTTCTTCCATGGTGGAAAAGGCAAACAAGCTCCCTCTGGCCTCCTTCACAAGGGCATGGATCTCATTTGTAAGGGTGAAGCCCTCATCACCTCATCACCCCTAAAGATGCCATCTTTTAATACTATTGCAGTAGGGATTAGGTATCAACATATAAATCTGCAGGGGACACAAACATTCAGACTACAGCATACATGGAAGGGATTGCCCGTTGCCCTCCCAAGTCAGCACCCACTACAGCAGAACACTCTGAGGCTGCAGAGCTTGAGGGCACCCACCAGCTGTAACGGGAAGCAATCATAGCTGAAGGGCATGGTGGTGCCGAACTTAAGGGGACAAGGGGAGGAAAAGGGGAAAATGGGTAACTGTCCCACGGAAGTGGACCAGTTCATTATGCCCAGGATCATACATGGCGTATGCTCTATCATCTCCAGAAATACGTAGAGCACTTTCCAGGAAATTGCAGTCCTAAGTGACCAAGTATGAGAAAAGCCAGTGACTTTTACGTTACTACCGTCAAAATGCTCCAGATGTATTGACAGGTTGTGAAGGCTGGATAATCTTGACTGGAATGACACGAGTCCTACTTGCTGGTGTCTCAGAGGTCAATGGCTGTTTCAAGGGAGCAAATACGGCAAGGTTGTTTCAGCAAATATTTAGTGGGTATTATTTGCCTGGCCTTGTCTAGGCACTAGAGACCACAATGCGGTCAAGGTTTAACCCTTTCTGCATCTGTACAGTACCTATAATCAACTGGATCAACTAGCCAAAGAAGCTGTGTGCTGTGCTGGACAGAGAGAACAGAAAAATACCCGGGTCCAGCTCAGGCTCTGATCCCACAAATACTAGCTGGGCTATGGATAGAATGTTTGTGTTCCCCTTAAAATTTACATGTTGAAGCCTAATGCCCAATGTGATGGTAATCAAAGAGGCCCCAGAGAGTGCTCTCATCTCTTCTGCCACGTGAGCCCACAGTGAAAGTCAGCCAGTTAGGAATCAGGCAGCAGTCTCTCCCCAGGCATGAATCCGCCAGCACCTTGGTTTTGACTTCCCAGCCTCCAGAACTGTGAAATCAATCTCTGTGATTTAAGCCACCTAGTTTGTGGAATTTTTGTTATAGCAGCCTGAGCAGACCAGAAGACAAGCTGTATCCCTAGATGAGTCACATCTCTGAGTTTCTTTTTCCACATTTGTAAAAGGTGGCAAGGAATATTCGCCCTCCTTGCCTGCCTCCAGGGATTGTGAGGGTAAGCCTGACACTGTGCATGACGCAGGGATTGTGAGGGTAAGCCTGACACTGTGCATGACGACAATTTGAGACCCAGACTCTATTAGAGAGATTCAAAAGCAAAATACCATATTTATGTGGATCATAATAATTTTCCGTAGAAAATGGGGGCTTGATGACAACTGTGTTACTTAATTTTACTCCCCAACACCCTATTAATTTCATGTGTCAGACTGCCTAGGTTATAGTACCCAGTTGTATGATCATGAGCCAAACACTAGATTTTTCTGTGAAGGTATTAAAGTGAGTAACGTTTCAGTCAGTGGACTTCAAGAAAAGCAGATCACTCTCCATAATGTGGGTGGACTTCATCCAATCAGTCGAAGACCTAAAGAGAAAAGACTGAGGTCCTGTGAAAAGGAAAGAATCCTGCCTCTGGACTGTCTTCAGACTCAAAATTGTCAACTCTTGCCCAAGTCTCCAGTCTGTTTCACAAATTTTCAACTTGCCAGCCCCCACAATTATATGAGCCAACTCTTTAAAATAACTCTCTCTCTGTCTCTCTCTATATTCTATTGGTTCTGTTTCTCTGGAGAACCCAGGATTTACATCTGGTTCTAGTGACTTCCATACACTGGGCCTCAGACTTGCCCAGGTTCCAACCCATATAGAAGTGAACATTTCACAAGGATTATTCTATAGTCAGACAACTGGCAGAGCAATTAGTAGTTGCCATACAGTAAACTTCATTTCAGGAGTTTTTATCTGGTTTTCTGTGTCCCTCTTTGACATTCTAAGATAGTCACATTTTATTTAAGGAATGGACTAAAGATCTCACTCACGTGATTGAAAATTCACAAAATTCAAGAACAATCCTAATTGAGGATGATGACAAATTCTGCTGATCACTGTTTAGAATTACTAAGCCTACTACTTTGAAATTGTGATTCTTCACAAATTGTTATTTGGGAAAGATTCACATTATTTCACATTATGTGCATGCAATAAGACTGTACTAATTTTTTACATCGTACTGTTTCAAAGACACATGAAGTGCTCACATAAAATTCCCCAACACCCTATTAAGATTATTTTCTGCCGGGTGCGGTGGCTCAAGCCTGTAATTCCAGCACTTTGGGAGGCCGAGACGGGCAGATCACGAGGTCAGGAGATCGAGACCATCCTGGCTAACATGGTGAAACCCCATCTCTACTAAAAAATACAAAAAACTAGCCGGGCGAGGTGGCGGGTGCCTGTAGTCCCAGCTACTCGGGAGGCTGAGGCAGGAGAATGGCGTACACCCGGGAGGCGGAGCTTGCAGTGAGCTGAGATCCGGCCACTGCATTCCAGCCTGGGCGACAGAGCAAGACTCTATCTCAAAAAAAAAAAAAAGATTATTTTCTATTTTGTTCTAGGTATATGCTTCACTAAAACATCTATTACTATTAAGCAAGATATAAAATAGACAAAGATGACACTTTGGATCTTTTGATCTACAAGGTATCTAGGAGTTATAAAAAGTAAATATTAAAAGTTTATATTATAACTAGTAAATAACTAATAGTTATAGCTATAAAAGTTAAAAATAGCACTGTCCAAAATTTTAAAACATCGAAAGACATTATCAGTGTGGTGTACGAAATGTATAAGCTGGCAAAGAAAAGAGATTTAGGAGACTGCATGCATTTCATTCTTATATTCTTATTTTAATTGAGCAGGTGGCTAGAATTAGTACAGTGCTTGCAAACACCTGAGGTCAAAACCACCAACGCTCTGTATCCCAGCACACCTTTGCCGCTTTCCTTTTTCCCCAATGGAGGAAGGAACGACCTAAGACGCAGGCCAACGCCTGTGCTCCAGTCCTCATCCTCTCCCACCTCCTCAGTAGCGCTCCCCATCCCACATCTTCAACTCTCCCTCTCTGCTGGTTCTTGGCAATTAGCACTTCAGCAAGTTCAATTTCTCACATCCTAAAACAACCTTAACAGAAACCTTCCTCAGCTCTAAATCATTCACCCTTCCCCTAATCCTTCCACAGCTATTATTCATCTCCCCTTTACCTGACATTCTGGGAACACATTTATACATTGTATCTTCTTCCTTGTTTCCTCTTATCCCCTTCATGCACTGCAGCCTGCGGTGGGCCCCCACTACTCCCCAGAGCCAGCTCTGCCCAAAGGCCCCACAAAGTAGTGACTTCCGTGTTGCTACCTACAGTGAACACTTGACATCCAATGGTTTTTATTATTTCATGTGACCTCTCCGCTGATGCTGACAGAGGTAACCACTGCCCCTTCTCGGAACACTATTTCCTTGTTTTCATTACGCTCTATCTTTCTGGTTCTTCTCCTTTCTGGCCGATTTATCCCAGTTTCCTTTGTGTTTTCTTCTTCATCTACCTGGCCTTTGTCTTAGGTGCCCTGCTGCTCTCGATACCCACCCAGGGTGACCCCATCCATTCCTACAGCATCAGCCACCACTAACACAGGGATGACTCTGAAACCCTTCCTTTCCCAGACGTCTCTCCTGTGCCATACACATCTAAGTGCCTTCTGGATACCCAGGGCACCTTAAACACACACAAACATGTCGTCATGTTCATCTTTCCAATCCTGTCCCCCTCCCAAAGAGAACCTCCCCCTGTTTCTTTTGAATTTCTCATTACTAAACATGCAATTGCTCAACAGAGAAAACTGAAAATCATCCAGAGACTTTAAGGATTGAAGTTCAAGGTGGACAAAATGTAACCCCAAAGGCATGGGTGCAATGGGGGGGGGGGGGTCCCCGTCCATTCAAAGATGGCCTACAAACCCAATGTTCTCATTGGTTCCTCCAGGGTGAGGATGACCTAGAAACAGATTTTAGTCAAGATACGTAAGAGTCAGCTGCACTGCTTTCTCCAACTGCAGATTGTGACTAGCCAGAAACTGAGGGTCCCCTATTGTTCAAGGCTTGCTTCACCCTCCTATCCTCAAATGGGAAGCAACTGTTGCCACCCTGTGGTAAAGCAGAGGCACTGCCGCTCCTTTACCAAAGCCAAAGCTTGGCAGAGTAGAGGCTCCTAGAATCTGCCTCTTCAAGGAGCCTATCATCCACAGGACTCTTTCTCCCCTTGATATTTATTACGAAAATAACCTTGGGTCTCTATTTCTAAGTGAAAAATTTGAAGTCCAACAGTCAGTGTTACAAAAAAGGATTTTTTTTTTTTTCCCTGAGATGGAGTTTTGCTCTTGCTGCCCACGCTGGAGGGCAATGGTGCGATCTCGGCTCACCGCAACCTCTACCTTTTGAGTTCAAGCGATTCTCCTGCCTCAGCCTCCCGAGTAGCTGGGATGACAGGTGCCTGCCACCATGCCCAGCTAATTTTTTGTATTTTTAGTAGAAATGGGGTTTCACCATGTTGGCCAGGCTGGTCTCGAACTTCGGACCTCAGGTGATCTGCCCGCCTTGGCCTCCCAAAGTGTTGGGATTACAGGTGTGAGCCATTGCGCCCAGCAGAACGTGGGTATTTTAATGTTTGACAATATAGATTTAAAATTATTCAGAGCCATCAAATGTGAACGTTTATACCTTTCTATCTTAATGGCTAGATATCTGGTGTTATCACAGTGCTAGATATCTGGTGGTCTAGAACTGTGGGGAAAATGAACAGCTGGCACTGAGGAGCCATCTTTTACCTGAGGCTGTTAATGTTCTGAAAACGAAAGCACATTTTCTGGTTGGATTCATCCAAGGCCATCCAAGGCCATCATCAGTGTCAGCTGGCACAACCAGTTCTGACTCCCAAGAGCTCCCATGTCACAGCACATGGTTCTTTGAATCAGTCCCTTGGCCAGTTGGTGGCTTTATTTGTTTCTGGGGATAATACAACAACAGTAGCCATTTAGCTATGTCTTGGAGACCAGTGAGCAACCGGCTGGGCTTGGGAGAATATGGTTACTGCTGAAATACGTGGTGCACTGAAGCGTATCAGAACTATATTGCTAACTGATGAGTAATCAAAAATAAGATCAGGGCGCCTGGCACAGTGGCTCAGGCCTATAATCCCAGCACTTCAGGAGGCCAACGTAGGTAGATCATGAGGTCAGGAGATCAAGACCATCCTGGCTAATACGGTGAAACTCCATCTCTACTAAAAATACAAAAAATTAGCCGGGCGAGGTGGCGGGCGCCTGTAGTCCCAGCTACTCAGGAGGCTGAGGCAGGAGAATGGTGTGAACCCGGGAGGCGGAGCTTGCAGCGAGCCGAGATCGCGCCACTGCACTCCCGCCTGGGCGACAGAGCAAGACTCCGTCTCAAAAAAAGATAGATAAATAAATAAATAAATAAATAAATAAATAAATAAATAAATAAAATCGGGGCAAGCCATTAAATGTTGAAAACATGTTGTCGATAATCCACAAAGTGAGAGGAGGAAGGCCTGCAATTCAGTTGCTAACAGCACCCACTGATTACATGTAAGAGTGGGCTGGAAACCCCATTTTATTTTATTTTTATTTTTCAAACACCAACTCGAACCAGATAAGCCCATTTTATTTGGGCCCATTTTATTTGACAGAAGGAGGCTTAGAAAGTTGCCAAGATTACACATAGCTAGAAAATAGCATGGCCACGGCTTAACCCCAGTTATCTGCCATAAACATACACACTCTTTTCTTCATGTAATGTCAAGTAGGTCCCTGTTTGTCTTTATGTTTCTATTTGCTTTGGACTAAGAATTTACACATCTGAAAGATGCTCCTTACCAAGCTGTTTTTAAGGCACCCATGGAGAAGTTAAACATAACCCCCAATTCTCTCTGGATGTTTTGGCAAATGCTTTTCTACCCCAGTGACCATTTAAAGCTATTAACCACCAGGAGGCTGGCTACCAGGGTTCAGGAATCCTCCAGAAGAAACTTCTAGTCTAGATGGCCCTCTGCTGGTTTAGTCCCAGGACTGCAAAAAGTCCTTCTAGCTCCTTGGGAGGCGCTGTACAAAGGGTACAAACCTTGCACCATGGTGATCACAGTCACAGTCAATTCTAGATAACAGACATTTTTGCTCAGCACATTATCACTGAGCTCATGGCAAGAACTTCTAGGCAGAGATTTTTAAAAACACAGGATAGAAATGGAATATTTTCCTTGAACTAAAAGGAATAAAGCCTTGACAGATCCAGATGTAAAACAGTATTTACATACTTATTGCCATTAGATATATTTATTTTCCCCAATATTATATATTAATTCCTCAAATATTTACTGAATGCTTACTATGTGCCTAGAATATATTGCAGTTAATAAACAGATATAGCCTCATGGAGCTTACATTCCAGTGGAGAGATAAACAATAAACAAGAAAACAAACAATGATTATAAATGACAAAAAAATGCTATGGGGCTTAAAAAAAAAAGAAGATACTGCAACAGAGAATGGAGGGGGGTGCTACTGAGACAGGGCAGTCAGGCAGGCCTCTCTGAGTGGGTGACTTTGAAACTCCCTACGCAAGGAGTGGGAGGAACAGCCTGTGTTGATAGCCTTGAGGTGGGAAGAGGCCGGTGTGACTCAGGGCCAGAATGCGCAGAACTAAGTCAGGGGTACGATTGACTGGAGCTGTGGATTCCCGTAGGTCATGGCAAGAAAGGTTATTTTTACTCAGGTTGCAATGGGAAGCCACCAGTGGAACTGTAACTATGGAGGTGACACTAATATGGTTTAAACTTTTCAAGTTTAACTCTGCCCTTCCTGTGAAGAACAACTGAAAAGGGATCAAGAATAAAAGCAGGAAAATGAGTTAGGAGGCAATTTCAAAACTCCATGCTAGACACGATGGTATCTTGGACCAGGGTATATGGAGTAGAGCTAGAGAGAAGCAGATAGGCAAATTGCACATGGATTTTAGAAATAAAAATGAAATAAATTACTTAAAATTGAGGCATGAAGTGTGATGGAGAAAATCAAGGATTCCTGTAGGTATTTAGTGTGCATACATGGCTAAGCAGCGGCACTACTCATTTAGACAAAAAAGACTGATATAAACAGGTTGAGAAATCAGGATTGAAACCTGGCAATTTAGCAATTAGTGTAAGCCTATGGGTAGACAAGAAAGAAGTGTGGGCTGAAATACAAACACCGGAGTCACGAGCCAGGAAATGGATTGAGAGTCAGGAGAATGAATGAGATCAAGTAGACAGAGAATTGAGGGAAATAAGAAGTGGACCCAGCACTGAGCCCTGGAGAACTTAACATTTAAAGGCCGCCAGAGAAACCTGTAAATGAAACTAACAAACAGGTAAAGGAAAAAAGGAAAAAAGGAAAAAAGGAAAGCCCAATACTTATTTATTTAAGGACTACATTTCCTTGCCCTGCTACTTTGCTATTCACATTTATTTCCTCAGTACCTAAAACAGTGCCTGGCACTCAATAAATACTAGTTGGTTTGATGAATGAGTGGTGAGAACAGTGGGCTACAATGGACCAGGAGAGAATGAGAGGTGAAGAAGTACAATCACCATGTGAGGAAAGGTTGCTGGGAAAGGCAGCAGAAAATTGGAACAGTAACTAGGAGGGATATGGAATCAAAGAAGAAAAAATTTTTTAATGATACCTCCCTGACCTAACATTAATTTATACTGATACTATATTCCTATACTAAAAGACCAATTTATAATTCTATATTTGAGAGCAAATATACACATTTGTTAAAATCCATTGGTCATACAATTAATTTATTAAAGTAGACACGATAGATATTTGTCTTCTATATACCATGTGTTGGGCAGTGAACAACTCTGCCTGGAAGGAACTTAACACCCAGTAATTATCTAAAGTGATGATGATGATGATTCGTGTAGAAGTGATTTCCTGGTAGTGCGGTTATCCATGCTAAAACTTTATTTTTGCTTCTCTGGACTGGAACATTACCTGCTTACAAGTAAGTGAATTTAAATCCTACCCCTAAGCTAAACAGAAGGTTATAGGAGTTAAGTAACTTGCCCAAGGTCACATTAGTAATAAACAATGAAGGTGGCATTCAAATTCGGGTGTCTCTGACAATGGTTTGTGCTCATGGCACCATGTTAAATGTATTTGAAATTCACACCAGAATACGGTATTACTATACAATATAATACTATATTATGTATATTCTTTCTATAACAATTAAAAATCAACTTCCCCAACTTGGTTCTTCAAAATAAAATCCTAAAATCAATGTTGGAAGGGTATGGAAAATACTCCATGTGTCTGTCAAAGGGAATTAGCATCAGGGAGTGTGAGCAAAGATAATACAAATAAATGGATGAGGTGAAACAATAACTAACTCACATGAATAAATGATCAGACCACCCAACAAATTCAATGCCAAGGTCCCAGACT
This sequence comes from Piliocolobus tephrosceles, assembly GCF_002776525.5. Taxonomy (NCBI): domain Eukaryota; kingdom Metazoa; phylum Chordata; class Mammalia; order Primates; family Cercopithecidae; genus Piliocolobus; species Piliocolobus tephrosceles. The sequence goes on from NC_045439.1 coordinate 155,669,244, forward strand.
GGGAAAAACCCAGGCTTCTTATTTTGTTGTTTTTGCCCGAAGTATCTTTGGACTATTCTCTTTGTTAGTTTTCATCCTAGCTATAGTAGACAATTCTAGAGTGACTCCCAAGATTCCCACCTGCTGGGAATATAATGAGATATTGGTCCCTTGTTATACGAAAAAGGTCATGGGATAGTCACTCCCAGGATCATATTACATTATAATCAGAAGACTAAAGAGATATTCTCCTTCCAGCTATGAGAAGGCTTGTGGCTTACAACCTGAGGCTGCCTCTAGGAGCTGAGAGGGGCTTTGGTTGGCTGACAGCCAGCAAGAGAAAGGGAACTCAGTCCTACAATATAATTCAAATGGAATTCTGCCAGCAGCCTTAACGAGCTTGGAAGAGGATGCAAGCCGCAGCCAAGATGACACCTCTGGTCAGCACCTGAACACTAACCCACACCAAACTCCTGAGCAGTGGAAAACTCAAATAATAAATGAGTGCTGTGTAAAACTGCTAAATCTGTGGTAATTTATTATACAGTAATAGATAACTAAAATTCAAGTCAGTATGCATCCCTTCCACAGACACTGATAGGGGAGACTTAAGATTGCTATGTTAGCACATTATTCCAAGGGTAATAAGGGAAACAGAGGTTTTAATTCTGAATTGTCCTGACCCATGATCTTTCATGTCTCTATGCCTTTTCTTTATTTTTTTAGTTTTTGTGAGTACATAATAGTTGTACCTCCATGCCTTTACACTTAAGGTTCCCTGATGAACTCTTACTCAAACTTCAAAACCCAGGTCAAATGTTGCTTCTTCAAAGCAGCATTTCCTTATAGCCACCCCATCCACTCCTGAGCAGACTAAATTACTCCTTCTTTTTGCTTCCGCGACAGCAGCTTGTGTGTACATCTATCAAAACACCTGCTGGGATGCACTGTCATAACTTTTGATGTGTATCCCCGCTTCCCTCTCCACTCAGACTGTGAATCTTTAGGGCAGAGCTGCACCAGTCTCCTGCCTAGTGCCTGGTATATAGTGGGTACTAAATAGTTGGATAGTGGAGGGAATGGAGTCTCTGGATAAACATAGGCTTTTGATGCCCCGGGAGGGGCTGTTTCTTTTTCAGCACAGCTAATCAGGCCTCAGGTATTAGTGGAAACTCAGAGAGCCTTCTCCATGACAACAGCTTAGGTGAATAACCAAGCACTTCCTGCCTTAAAAAGGTAGATATTTATTGTTTGTCTCAAAAGAGCTGGCCTGAAATATATAGGTGTGCTTGAAGTAACAGGTGACAGATGCTGAGAAGGATTGAGATTCTCCCCAAGAGGGATGACAGGAAGCTCGGTCTGATTTGTTCTCATTCAAGCCATGTGCTAGGTTTGCATGCTTGCTGAGTCAACGCATTTGTGTTAATCCACTCCTGAAATCAGATGTCAACCTAAGCAGACTACAATCTCACAGAATTAGTTTTACTCAATGGCTTAAAACTATGGGTAACAAAACAAAAATGAGAATCATCTATCAACAATATTCATGGCATTCACAGAACCCTGGGGCAGACAGCATTTTTAGAAAATCACAGACTCAGGCAAAATAGTGCATAATCAATCTGTAGGGAACAAAGAGCATTTGTTTGGTATGTTTTTAGAGATAATTCTCATTTTCCTTCGGACCTACTCCATGAGCAAATCCTTGAACTATAAGGAAATGCTCCCTTGCATTCAACTGAAATTAACCATGCTACCTCTTTAGGATTCTGCCTTAGTGGAGAAGGAGATCATTAGAATCAGAGGATAAAAATCAAGGCATGGAAATAAGGTATCTGTCTAATGCTGCATCACCAGTTCATAGGCGCTAGATTCTCTTTATAAACAGATCATCAAACAACAAACAAATGAGGTACTGCTTACTAATACAAGTATTATGACCACATTGCCAGAAACTTGGAAAGCTTCAGGGGGGAAATGGTCTTGCCACCTTAAAACAATTTAATTATTCTTAATTTATTATTTAATAAAATTGTTATATTTTTAAATATTTTCAAAAGCTTTCAGCGTAAACTCTTAATGGCAATACCTCTTTTGTCTCCTCTCAGGTATACTGGAGTCATTCCTAGGAATCAAGTCAGATCCTGTAGGCTCTGCATTTTGAAGCTCTTTTACAAGTCCTGGCTGGCATTGGCTCAAAAGGCAGCTATCTGACGACACAATTTCAGTCAGACCAGCAGTGAGGAGAAAACATCAGGTCTGGGTTCTAACCTTTCTTTAGCAATAACACTGGATGCTCCTTCATTCATTCAACAAACATGAATTGAGCACTTATTGCGTACCAGATGTTGTGCTAGGGGCTAGGGCTACAACTGTCAATGAGATAGATAAGGTCCCACATCGCACAGGACTTACATTCTCATGTGGGTGTGTATATGCAAGTATGTAGACACTGTGTGGAGGAAGAAAGGGAAAACCATGAGAAAGTAGAGTCTCTTAAAAATTCGCTTCCTCCTCTGAAAAAAGATGGGATAATAAAAGCATCTACTTATAAGGTTGTTGTGAGGAGAAGTGCGCAAATATATTATTTAAAATGCTCATGGAAACTTCAAACCATCAGAACACAGCAAATACCTTCAATGCTCTGAGGGCCCACAAGATTCATGGCCTGGTGAGCTGGATACTCCACTCGGGGCCTGGCGATGCCCAATTGCTCCATAACGCCGTGAAGCAGCCTCTGGATATCTGTTTCTGAGACCCTGTCAGGGGTCCGGGGGCTGTAGGCAAATGCTGGAGTCCATCCCCATGCCAGCCAAAACAGTAAGCCAGATAGCATGGTAGAGACCATCCTGGAGACCATTTTTAACCTGCAGATAAAAGACCAAATGTATACTGACTGGCTACAATCAGCAATTGTGATAATACAATTTTTTTGTTGTTGTTGACACGGAGTCTGGCTCTGTCTCCCAGGCTGGAGTGCAGTGGCCGGATCTCGGCTCACTGCAAGCTCCGCCTCCCGGGTTCCCGCCATTCTCCTGCCTCAGCCTCCCACCCGGCTAATTTTTTTTTTTTGTATTTTTTAGAAGAGACGGGGTTTCACCGTGTTAGCCAGGATGGTCTCCATCTCCTGACCTTGTGATCCGCCCGCCTCGGCCTCCCAAAGTGCTGGGATTACAGGCTTGAGCCACCGCGCCCGGCCTTGATAATACAATTATAATGATGCAACTACTCCAGGCTGTGGTTCAAGGACCACAGGATGTAATTAAAAAATCCTTAGGAGGTTGGTTCTATCTTAAGTTTCCATGCTAGGCAGAACATCATTGCAGAAAGGTATTAAATAAAACAGTTGCAGGTATCCAATTCCCTCTGTTTGCATTCTTGGGAAAGCTAGGCTGGAATGGCGGTTCTTAATCATAATTTTTATCCTCCTTGTAGCTCCCTGAAAGTTCTGCGTTACTGGTAACTTCATCACTCTCTCCCTCTTACTAAAACAAATAAACCAAACTTGCCTCAATTTTGAGAAAGAGATAGTGGCATCTTGAGTTTTCCCAGTCTCAGGGAAGAAAAGGCTAACAGGAGGGAGTCAGGAAGACACAAATGGTAACGAAGCTCAGGCAGGTTGGGAGTGGTGGCAGGAAAACATTTTAGTTTAGCAAACATCCAATACGTTTGAGATCCTGAAAGGAAGGAAAATGTTGCTTAGACCCCGCCCTGCAATCTGCTGGGGTAGTTTGAGGTATGTTTACTCAGCCACATGCTGAGAGATCATGGGCAAATCCCTCAGTTTCCTCCTCTGCAAAACGGAGATAATAAAAGCATTTACCTTATAGGGTTGTTGTGATACATGTTAAGAGTGTTTAGGACAATGCCAGGCACAGAATGAATCCCTATATTGCTATTATGTTGGTAACATTGCCTTACAGTTCTGGAGGTTAGAATTTGGGGAGGCAGTGGTGGTCAGAGGGAGAAAACTAGCCTGAGGGTCACCCTGTCCTAAATGTTGGTTTCTATGGGTATGTCTGCAAAACAAGGGAACATTATCCTTGCAGCTTGCCTGACAGCTGCTTAACCTGTTGGGATGGATGCTTCAGGCAGCAGCCTTGCAAATGCCCCCCCCCCCCTTTTTTTTTAACACTCTTGTTGCACTCACTGCAACCTCCACCTCCCGGGTTCAAGCGATTCTCCTGCCTCATCCTCCCTACCTGGGATTACAGGCGCCCACAAGCACACCCGGCTAATTTTTGTATTTTTAATAGAGGCGGGGTTTCACCATATTGGTCAGGCTGGTCTCGAACTCCTGACCTCAGGTGATCCACCCCTCCTCGGCCTTCCAAAGCGCTAGGATTACAGGCGTGAGCCACCATGCCTGTAATCCTCCTTCTAATCATTCTTCTACTGGGGATGGGGGATGGGGGATGGAGAGATGGGAGGCGGCAAAATTGTGCATTTCCTTTACTGAAACTAAAATTTTTATACCCTCCCATTTCTTTTCCTGCCAAAAAAAAAAAAAAAAAAAAAAAAAAAAAAAGGCCTATTTCTAGGCAGTAGATATAAATCCTCGCTCTCCAAAGAGCTGGGAGTAGCTGTTTTAACAGCAAAATCTGCAATTCTAATGGCAAAGGCTGGAGGCAGGCACGAGGCTCTCCATCTCCATCTTTCCCTTGTCCACTCTGAATGCAGTCTTTCACTTCCATTCCAGCAAAAGCCGCTCCGATTTGATGAACTGCCCAATCTCCTCCCTCAGTACTCCGTTCCCCTTACTGATAGCCAAACATTCTAATCCCCTACCCATCCTTTGTCTGACCCCAGCCTCCACCTCGAGGATTTTAGCAGGACGCCCTCCCCCACTGGCGATACCAAATCTCGGGTTGGCAGCAGGCGGCCGAGCCGACATCAAAGCTGTACTCACCGAGGAGCAGCCCGAGGAGCCGACTGCGGTATGGGCCTTGGTGGGGGTCAGGCCAGGAGCGGGCGAGCTGGAGAGCTCGTGCGTCACCTTCCTCCGCATCTTAGCTCCGCCCCGGCCCCTCCTCCAGCAGGTGGAATTGCCTCGCCAGGCCTCCGCAGACTGCATCCCAGATAAGTGTGCCTCTCACCAGGAGCCGCACAGCTCTTCAACCCACACATTCTTCATACAAACCTCTCGACTACATTTCCTTGAGCTCCATCGACCTCTGTGGAAGTCATTCACCTCCTTTCTCAATCTCAATTACAATGTGCCAGATCACCACTATAGCACACCTTTAATTTTGCCAACTTCTAGAACGTGTTTTGTTTTTGTTTTTAAAGTCTTTTAGCTTCAAGAGGGAAGAGGCAATGAATGGTAGAGGGACAGGAGATGAAGTCCTAAGAACTTTTACTGGTGGCTATAAGGTATACCCTGCTCTGAAGGGCCTCTTACTGATCAGGAAAACTATGAGGACGTTTAATACAAGAAGCTAGAAACTTTCATTAAAGTGATAAACTTGAACATCTGTAGAAATACCAGCTCTGAGTGTTATTTCTAAACTTCCACACAAACCATCAGGTAAAATTCCACTTTGGCCTGAAGAGAAACCATACTCCCAGCATACTGTGGAAGTATGATCAGCTAGTCCCAGATTCTTAAATGAGGGTTTATGGAGCACCTACTATGTGCAGTGTTGAACACTGAAATTTGTTCAAATACTAAAATCGAACTGTAAAGCCGTAACAATAAATATGGCACTGCAAATTTCATCAAGACGGAGGATGAGTAAAGTACCTGGGAAGGAGGGGTCTCAAAATAAGAAACCTGATGAGGTTAGAATCCAGATCTATTTATCTTAGCTCTAGACAGCAAATCCACTGTCGTCTACAGCAATTTTATGCAATGAATAGAGGCTGGCAAAATTATGTGACACGTGGCCTTTCATTTTGAAGTCAAGTCTCTTTCCCAGTATTTTTTCTTCCATGGATGCTCTTCTGCTTCTTGCATTTTGTTTCAATGCATGCTAAACTCAACAGGACAAACACTATCCATTAAATGGCTCTAGGCTCACTGGCCATGCTGGAGTTAGTATTTATTATTGATGCATAGTGACTTTTTTCAATTCTGAATTTACTTTAGCTATGTTCAATTGTTATCTTCATTTTGTGGTTGGAAAAAATGAAGTCACTACAATTTACTGGTTTTGTGTTGAATTTAATTGAAATACATCGAAATGCCTATGCTTCATCTGAAATTTTTTTTTTTTTTTTTTGAGACAGTCTCGCTCTATTGCCCAGGCTGGAGTGCAGAGGCGCGATCTCGGCTCACTGCAAGCTCCGCCTCCCCGTTCAGGCCATTCTCTTGCCTCAGCATCCCAAGTAGCTGGGACTACAGGCGCCGGCCACCACGCCCGACTAATTTTTTTGTATTTTTAGTAGAAACAGGGTTTCACGGTGTTAGCCAGGATGGTCTCCATCTCCTGACCTCGTGATCCGCCCACCTCAGCCTCCCAAGTGCTGGGATTACAGGCGTGAGCCACCATGCCTGGCCGAAATTTGGTATTTCAAAAATATAACTTCATATATATTTAAGAGATCACAGAGGCCGGGTGCGGTGGCTCAGGCCTGTAATCCCAGCACTTTGGGAGGCCAAGGCGGGCGGATCACGAGGTCAGGAGTTCGAGATCAGCCTGGCCAATGTGGCGAAACCCTGTCTCTACTAAAAATACAAAAATTAGCCGGGTGTGGTAATGCGTGCCTATAATCCCAACTACTCCGGATGCTGAGGCAGAAGAATCGATTGAACCTGGGGGACGGAGCTTGCAGTGAGCCGAGGCTGTGCCACTGCACTCCAGCCTGGGTGACAGAGTGAGACTCCGTCTCAAAAAAAAAACTCAACAAAACAAACAAAAAAAACCAGATCACAAAATTAAGGTTTAAATTCTGCCACAATTAAAAAAACATTATTAAAATCCTACATTAAGTTCTTAGTGATCATATTATAAAATGTGGTTGAGCAGTCTATTAAGTTCTATATATTAAGTTGTTTGTTGCTTATTAGATAACCAAATTAATATTACATCTTTATTTACATTAATAAGACACAGAAAAGAACCCATGCAGTTACTGCACATGTCCAGACACTTTTAACTTTGTAAAGTGTATTTATATCATTTCTTCAAATATCCCATGAAGTTAGCAACATTATCTCTATTTTGTGTAAGAAAAAATAAAAACACATTAAATCAAGTCTAAAACAAAACTTTAGTCTGACTCTCTAGTTACCATATCTTCAAGCTATTCACCTTCAGATTCCTGTAATACTTTGTATTGCAGCTTTCAACTAACAAAAATAGTAGTCACATGTGGCAGTTTCTTTTTTTTTTAAACAGACATTTTTCATTATTGATTCATCTGTCAGAAAAGCCAGTTCAGGTAGTATGTACAGTTAAACCCCTAGGACTTCTTACTGAATTAGTCTTCAAATTCAACATTTCATCCTTCCCTTGATGGATATAAAGACATTAATGCATTTTTAAAATTTAAAAATTGTTTAAAGCAGACAACATATATCTGAGTATATGAATATTTTGTCTCTGCTTACAATTAGAAATACCATAAACATCTACAAACCTATTTGATATCAAATAACAAAGTAGAACCTAGCCAAGCAAACATCCGATGATTTGAAATTCCTCATCCATACTTATGCCGGAAGTCTGGTTGCTCCGTGTGGCATGAATGCTGCTCTGATCTGCTCCAACATCTAAACATGACATTCTAACAATTCTAACTGATCTGAAAAACTATCTTTAGTGGTTGATTCTGTCTGCTTATTCCTTCCTCTACAACCTAGAGAATATGTTCTATTGTTCATAATACTCCTTCCTCAAAGATGTGTAATTTGTAATAATTTAAAATATAAATTTAGACAGATTTGCCTGACAATTTGGTGCATGTTCTAAATGGCACTTTGAATTTCATGACAGCCTTAGTCAAGTCATTTTCCAGAGAGTTATCTTTAATGTCTATGCTAAATAAATAACATTTACACACACGACAAAATCATCATAGGTTTTTATCCAAGTAAAAAAGGTTAAAGAGGTGCATCTACTATTTCAAATTCCAAAATCAAGCATCTGCATGTAAGAAATCACCTTGATTAATTTTTTTCAAGATTATCCCTCTTTAAATAATTGCCAAATCTATATTGGCACATTGTCTTTAAAATCATAGTATGGCTTAAAAGTTATCAATTATTTCCGCATCATAATATGTGAACATACTTTAGTCATTACTCCATCTCAGCCATTTGTTCTTTGTTCAAGTGAACACATGGTACACCTACAGGCAACATAAATGAAATTACTCTGCCCCAAACAAAAATAGAATATTAGGATGCTATTGAAGGACATTAATTTCTAGGAATTTTGGCAAGGACAATCAACATTAATATAATTCCAGACATAAGATTTGCAGGGTTTATCTCTACCCTTTACATGCTAGAAATTTATTTATTTTAGAAACCTTATCTGACTTGAGGAAATAGACACAACTTGCTCCATTCTTCCTATCACACAAAAATATCATGTAATTTTCAAAAATTAACTTCTTATAAATCCAGTCAACAATTTCTTTAGAAAGGTAGTCTAACCTCTGCTTTAAGAGATCACAATAAAATTAAAGTTTAAAAATTGGCATCATTAAGAAAAACAAAGAATTTGTACAAATAAAAATCCAAGTTGCTTGTACAGTGAAATAAAAATGTTTCAGAGCAAATCTCTTGCTTAATAATCATCCTGAGCTACAAACTAACATGTAGATTATCCTGCAAGTCATACCATCAACTGCTCACTTTATTCACATTAATGACAAGTATAACATTTACCAATTACAAGTCTACAGGTTTACTTGTTGGTAGTAATTGAGTTTTTCCGATAGGATGTTTTGGAGAACCTTTGTACCAGGCCCTTTCTCTTTCTGATGGTCTCCTAAGGACCCTGTTATGTATCCCAGAAGAAATGCCTATATTGTTATTTACAACCGGTTTTAATATATCATGATTAGTCAGATCATCCAAGGGAAGCTTAACTTGGCCATCAGATAACATCTTCTGTTTACAAACTGTAGTAGACCCAAGAGAAGCATTCACTGAATCTGGGTGCTTCTTCATCTTTAAGAAAGATTTCGAAGGTAACTCCACGCTTGACTTTGAAATCGCATCAATATTTGACTCTTCACATGACATGGACTTCCGTTCTTTAGGACCTGATTCGATACATGAAACAGAGGAATCGTTTGATGTACTTTCCATACAAGAGGAAAGAGCACCATCACAGCTCACTGATTTGACCAGAGGAGAAGCCGTATCACCAAGACTCGCCAACTTATGCCCTATAGGCTGTCTGCTATACTCCAACAAAGAATTAATTCTTCTGACAGACTGACGAACAGGAGTACGCTGAAACTTAAGAGGTGACTTGACTTTTGTTCTATTTGGTTCATTTAAAGAAAGCTTGTTAAACCACTGTATGTGATCAGAAACCTTTCTATGTTCTGTCATTTGTAAACTTTCATAAACTGTTTTCTCACATGTTTCCAATGACTGCTGTTTAGCAATTCTCATAGGCCTAGGTTTTGACAAGTTTGTTATAACACATGTACTCTGCTGTGAGAAAGAGGATCTAGTCTTGTCCTTGCTATGTGCTGAACACTTTGGTAAGTTACCTTCAATCATATTCTCATTCTCCTTTAATTTATTATTCAGTTTATCCTTTGGGGACTGCTGTTTCTTTATTTGTTCATCACTGGGGAATTCTTCCTTGCTTAAATAATCTTTTGGCATATTTGAATGAATGTCTTTTTCATGTTTCATCTTCATCTGAGTTGAATAACATTTTATAGCTGCTTCTCTATCAAATGTTTGAGTTTTAAGGGGTGAAAAGTCCCTCTCTGAAAAACATTTTTCACCTTTACCAGTGTGGTGTTCATATTTCTCCTTTGATTCTACTACAGTCAAATCATTAGTTTCAAATAGATTTTCCTCTGGGCTATCTTCTAAATAAGATGGTTCAGTTAATTTTACTTTCCCCACATTAGGTACTGATGACTGCCTGTGATTCATCAATGCATGAAGATTACTTCCAGATTCAGAAAATGCTTTCTGAACTTTCACCAAAGTCTCTTTGGTCACGTTATTTTCATCCCCACTAAGAGGGCTACTTGTTATGTTGCTATTATGCTTACTGTTTAAATTGGAAGGGATGAGTTCACATGAAGTAGCAGGTGACTTTTCAACCATAACATCAGGCTCCAAAGAGTTTTCTACCTCAAGATTTTCCACCATTGAAGAAGCTTCATTTGTATCTACTTCTTGAAAACTTGAATTATTAGGTCCTGTCCAAGACATCCGGTAATTTGTTCCAACTAGTCGCTCTGGAGTTAGTAAGTTTTCCTCAGACTTACTGATCTTTTGTGAACCTAAAATAAAGCAGTTCAGTGCTTAATCCTTTGTATTTAACCTTGTTTTGAAATAATATCCAAGCACATGGCAAATAAGTCACTAAGCATTTAATTCTAATAAAGTATTTGTGTTATAAGAAATAATTTTTAACATAAGAATGTCATTTTCATATTTACATGTATAAGCATTTCCCAATTGTTGATATAAAAATACATTGCCAATTCTAATATTTTCACTATTCAAACATGAACTTCTAATCTCTAGAACAGTAATTAATATATTTTATCATTAAAAAAGCAACTAAAGCAGGATTTTTAGATAAAACTCTTAACAGTAGTATGTAAATGTACCTTTCTTTGGTAACTTTTCATCAACATCTGGGCTAAAAAGCAAACCTGTTTTTACAGATTCAATTCGATTTTTTAAACTTTGTTGATTTGCAAGTCGCTGACCAACACTTTCGTATCTACTGACACCAGAACATCCATTCTGTACGGAAAAAAAAAGTTTTAGTTAAGAAATAAGCCTAGTTAACTGAAAATATAAAGACAGAATAATTTTTTGTAGTTATCAAAATCTTTATCTGATTTAAAAAGGGATATATAATTGAGAAACAATTCTTAACAATGACAAATATTCTTGCCTGCTAATGAAAACTATGATCATTTGATTTTGCTATTAGTTGGTATTTTATGATCTACTTTTAAAACAGTTTGACATATTAATTAAAATTATTTTTGTGTGTGTTCTGACTCTGTGCTAGGGCCTGTTCACAAATAGTTGGGGCAGTGGGGTACCTACACCAAAATCTTATCCTTATGTAATTTACACTCTATTTAGATGGGGAAATTTAGACTTAAATAAGATAAACAGTAAATTATATTGCATAAATACAATACACAAGGTGGAAAAGTGCTATGAAAAGTAAAAAAGTAAAACAGGGTAAAAAGGATATGGAATGGTGAAGAATGGGGGTTTAGTTTAAAATAGGGTGACGAGAAGATGATTTGGGAGTAAAACAAAACAAAGGTGAGAGCCACGAAGATTTCAGGGGGAAGAACATTACAGTAAGAGCAGAATGCCAGTGCAGTCTCTGAGACTGGAGCAGAGTGAGCAAGGGGGACTGGAGAAGAGCTCAGAAATGCAGCCTTAGAACAGATCACGTGAGGCATTGCAGGTCAACGTGAGAACTGTGGCTTTTTTTCAGAGTGAAATGAGGAGTCACTGGAGAGTTCTGAGCAGAGACTACATAACCTAACAGATTTTAAAAGAGCAATTTCAGAACTGCAGCAAGGGTAGGAGAAGGCAGAACTATTAATAGGAATTTACTAGAGTAATCCAGCAGAAAGATGACAGAACTTAGAGAAAGTGGGAAAAGTAGTAATAGTGAGAACTGGTCAGTTTGGACATAAGCTAAAAGCAGAAATTAGACAATATTCTCTAATGGTTTAGACATGGTGTGTCGGAGAAAATGAGGAATCAAGGATGTGACCATAGTTTTTGGCTTAAGTGACTGGAAGAATGATTTGCCATAACTGAGATAGGGAAAACCACAGGTAAAAGTGTTGTTTGGTGCAGGGGATAGCAGCAGCAAAGAAATGCACCTGCTTGGGACAGGTTACATTTGAAATGCCTATTGGATTAGATATCCAAGTAGGAGAGTCAAAAAAGCAGATGTTAAGAAACAGTCAAGTCGTTCAGAAGAGCATTTGGGATTAGAGAACATAAACTTGGAAGTTTTAAGTAAATACAAGTTGGGCATTCCAAATCTGAAAAGCCAAAATTCTGGATACTCCAAAATCCAAAGCTTTTAAGCATTTGACATGATGCTCAAAGAAAATGCTCACTGGGGCATTCCAGATTTTCAGATTAGGGATGTTGAACTGGCAAAAATAATGTAAATATTCCAAAATTCACCCCAAAAATGGGGAATCTGAAATACCTCTGGTCTCAAGCTACTCAACCTGTATATAATGTTTAAAACTGATGATCGCCTTGAGTGAGTGGAGAGAAAAAACAGAAGTCCAAGGACTAAGCTTTGGGTATTCCAATGCAAGGAAATTTGATATCAACTCAAGTATAAGAGTTGTGTATAAAAAGAACAGAATGTGACAGTCACTGGAGGGAAGGCAGGGTTATGAGTGTTTTTTAGTATCAAGTTTATAGCATTATGCTAATATAAAGATTAATAAAATGGTAAGAAACTTACTACATCTCTGCCATTTTTCCCTAGATTGAATTTCAAACGAAGAGATCTTCGAACCTTTTCTTTATGGCTGAGTTTAGGAGAAAAGCAGCCTGCTTTTCCTGATTCTACTCTAGAAGTGGAATTAAAAATGTCAGTTTATAGTATAAACACCAGAGAAATACCTGAAATATAAAATTTGAAATAAAGTCCACAGCAAATCATACTGATAATAATTGGGTGGGTTAATAATTCTTTAAAAACAGTTCAACTTTAAGATACCATATATGAACACATCGTATTTGCATATAAAAATGATCTGTTAATCTTAAAAGTTATTTAATCAGTTGTAAATCAGAATTGTTAGAATAGGCTAGCTTTTTAACCTAACAGGAATTTTTTTGTTTGTTTGTTTTGAGACAGGGTCTGACTCTGTGGCCCAGGCTGGAGTATAATGGCATAATCACAGCTCACGGTAGCCTCGACATCCTGGACTCAGATGATCCTCTCACCTCAGCCTCCCAGGTAGCTGGGACTATAGGTGTGTGGCACCATGCCTGGCTACTTTTTGTACTTTTTATAGAGATGAGGTTTTGCCACATTGCCCAGGCTGGTCTTGAACTCCTGAGCTCAAGTGCTCCACCCACATCGGCCTCCCAAAGTGCTAGGATTACAGGCATAAGCCACCGTGCCCAGCCTCTAACAGGAAATTTTAAACTTACACCATCAACATAAAATAGGATTTTAAGCAAGCACAGTGGACTCAAATTAGTAATTTTTCTCTGGTGGGTATTGAAAAGGCAATTGATCAATAAGACTATAAAGCTAGAAGGGATTTTTTAAAATTATGACTCAAATATGATGCTTGACAGAAAGATAAAACATTTTATTAACTATGTGTACACCAAATATTTATCTGATGAAAACAAAATGTCCTGGATAAAGTACCTGCAAACTTTTTTGCCTGCAATTCTTTTACTTCGCCTTGGCGCACTTGCAGTGATCAAATGGTTTCCACCACTGGGTACAGGAGAGAGTGAACTCTGAGATGACCCTTCTGAGTTTGTATCGATGTGAACTACGAAAATAACCACATGTAATATACCACGCATACCTATTTTCCTTTTAAAGTATAAAATAGTAATAGCTACAATTAGATTCAAAGCTTTAATTTCTATACCAAGCAACAACTGAAATCACTTAATTTCTGGTTAGAAACTTCCAGTGTCAAATAACCCAACTCAGCTAAGAAAAAGCATTCATTTCTTACTTTTGACTTGCCAATTAAAGGTCAGATTAAGCATTACTTTTATATTAGAGCTTTTCTTTAAACTCTGTTAATAATACAAGGCAGGGATAGGCACCACTGCAGACTGGAAAAAAACAAGATTTGGAGACAGGCTTGAGTTTGCTCCATCACTTACTAAATGGCTTTAGGCTCTGAAAATGGACTTCTATGATGAATATTACTGTTATCTATATAAAATATTTAGTAAGTATCCAGTACATAATACTAATTAATGGTATTATAAAAAATAAGCTATTGGCAAACAAGCTGGAATCTGAATATTTGAGATACACCTGCTGGTCAACTGCTACCCACCTGACTCCAGAATGTAATTTGTTCATTATTTTTGGCAAGTAAACAAAAACTAATTATTCTATAACATGCCTAATCACTTGGCTGCTGCTGTGTTCCATTCAAATAATTATTGGTACAATAGAAGCTCGATTTAATTATTTAACACCATTTATATTATGAAATCAACTACAGTAAACAATTATGAAAGAAGTAAAATAGTTATGAACAAAGGCTCCATATACACTTGACTTATGTTTGAATCGTAACCAGGACACATTCAACAAACATGAACCCTCTCAATTCATCTGAGTTATTAATAAAGAATTCACAAAGTTTCCCAAACAGAGACATTCACATTTTTTCAATTATGAAAACAGAAAAAATACGACCATCATAGTAATTTTTGGGTACATTTAGCGAAAGAAAATTTTGGAAGCCAATATTATACATCTAAAGTGACATAAGTAGCTTTATTCTAGGGCTGCAGTCTAGTCACTTTAAAAATGTGTCCAGCCAGGCACAGTGGCTCACTTCTGTAATCCCAGTATTTTGGGAGGCTGAGGTGGGCGGATTGCTTGAGGCCAGGAGTTCAAACTAGCCTGGCCAGCATGGTGAAATCCCGTCTCTATTAAAAATACAAAAATTAGCTGGGCATGATGGTGCATGCCTGTAATCCCAACTACTCGGGAAGCTGAGGCACAAGAATTGCTTGAACGTGGGAGGTGGACGTTGTAGTGAGCTAAGATCATGCCACTGTATTCCAGTCTGGGAGACAGAGCGAGACTCCGTCTCAAAAAATAAAAATAAAAAACGTGTCAATGGTCGCAGGAGGCACAGTCAGAATATATGGAACAATGCAAATTTATCACATATATAAGAAAATTATGGCCAGGCGTGGTGGCTCACACCTGTAATCCCAGCACTTTGGAAGACCAAGGCAGGTGGATCAGCTGATGTCAGGAGTTCAAGACCAGCCTGGCCTTATGTGGTAGAACCCCGTCTCTACTAAAAATACAAAAGAAAATCAGCCAGGTGTGGTGGCGGGCACCTATAATCCCAGCTACTTGGGAGGCTGAGGCTGGAGAATTGCTTGAACCTGGGAGGTGGTAGCTGCAATGAGCTGAGATCGTGCCATTGCACTCCAGCCTGGGCAACAAGAGCAAAACTCTGTCTCAAAAAAAAAAAAAAAAGAAAAAGAAAAAGAAAATTATGAATAGATACTCTATGGACTACAGACTAATGTTGCCTTTATATATTTTAAAAAGCATCATATTTGTTACAATCTAAACATAGAAATCAATCTATTTTCAATTTTGCATATGGAATTTGTTGAATTGTGGCTGAGAAAGTAGGGTCAAAGAAAAATGGTGTAAAAATAATAGAATTACTGTTGTTGAATTTTTTTATTTTTTTATAAAGAAAATTCACTGATTAGGCAAGCTCAAACTAAAAATAGCACAGACTGTTTAACCTCTGTTTTCGGAGCTTGGAGGAGGAGAAGGAATCAATATGTTCATCTTGGGGAAGATGTAATGCTAATAAGCAAAGGCAGGTAGAACTACAATTCCCATTTGCCATTTGGAAAAAGTCCTCCAAACTGCAAAGCCTCTTAAATATTAAAAAAAAAAAAAATTGAACTATGTGACTTAAAAAAGTTTAAGTCTCCAACCTGTGAACACTGCAAAAGCTATAGACATAAGCTTCAGAGTTACTATCATCACATTTCAATGAGCCCTAGAGAACCTGTGAAGAAGTGGTTTCTTCTGGAAAACCTCAAGTTGCTATTCTGTTCAACTTCCCAATAAAACAAATAAGAACCCTTTTGGACAACAGAAAAAAGAGAGGCTTTGGGGAAGAACTCATATAACTCAGATAATGAATTAAAAATGAAACTTAACATTGTCTGAAACCAACAAAATAAAAATCTAAAATAATCAGAGATCACTCACATTTTGACTAAATGTAAAATAAATGGATGGAGGACCCTGGGTTTAGAGTTTCATTTCATTTTTGGTTGATCATAAGGTTAATATAAGCCAACTTGGATTCTGTATATGCTAAAAGAGCCAATTCAATCTAAGACCCAGACTAATCTTCGGATTAGCGTGATCATACTCTATTATTCTCTGAAGGCTCTGGTTGGCCACATTAGAACTTGTTGTTAATTTGGAAGAAAATGGCTGGGCTGGTAAGGGATCTGGAAGCCATGGCAGAAGGAACAGCGTCAACAAAGTTCTAAAGCTTTTACAAAAGGTACTTGAGTCTAAAACTATAAAAATACCCTCATTTTCAAACCATAACCCACAATAGTAACACTCCCACTTGGGAATCAGAGATGATCAAACATCTGGCAACCTCAATTCAACAAATGACAGCAAGAAAGCCACAGCTATAGACCCAGAAGTACCTGTAGCAGGATTCAGGATGTCTAATCACATAAAACCTAAGCATCAATGCTATCACCAGAAGCCCAAACTACTACTCTGGGTTATTGTAACTTTCAATAGATGTGGTCATAACACACACAGATATACACACACACTATATTGAAACAGTGTCTATTTTAAAGGCAGGGGGTTTTATAAAAATTCATAAATTTGATAAAACCCAGAAAAAAGTTGTAGTTCCTTAGGGTGGTATTATTCATATGAAATTGCACTGTGCCTGGAATAGGCACCCATTTTAATGTTTACAATTCATTTATATAAATTCTATTTGCTACCTGATACTGGTGTAGAACTGCTATTGAAGAGATTACTTGGCAACAGCTCAAAGTTAAAATTATGCTTGATGGACTTCCTTTTCTTACTTGAGAAACCATGAGAAGAATCTACTGGCAATTTACGTTTAGCATTTGGTGTAAGAATCACTGGTGATACAGACAGCTGGGCTGAAAAAATATCAAAACAAAACCAACTTGTTTCTACTGCAGAGTTGACAACATACAAAAGCTTTACATTAATTTCTTCTTATAAAAATATTACTTAAAGCTAAACAAAAAATGAGGATATATTTACACTATCAGTTAAACAGATGTTGTTTAACTAAAACACTCTGCAATTCCTTAAATGAAAATAAGGAAGTCGCAGAGGCAGGACTCTTAAGAGACAGCAGTTACTTAAATGTAATAGACTAAAAGATGCATATGATATATATTAAAAAATATTAATTTAAGGAAGACATTACAATCAAGGAGTTGAAACAAAAACTAATCTAAATATTATTTTTGCTTTTCATCATAGTTGAGTATTAACCAGTTCATTTCTTCATTCTAGAAAACAAAAGATCATGTTGCCTCTTACTGGCTGAATAATTGCAGCCACAAGCAAATTAGGATAAAAAGTTGAAATACACAATAATGAACTTCTAGTCCTAAGATAAAAATGAGGTTGAACTATTTTCACATGCTCAATAGCATCTAAATTACAAACAGAAAAGCATGATTAAGAAGATTAAAGACATAACAGACTAAAAAAATTTTTGCCTACAATTCTGGGTTCATTATAGCCTATGTAATTAGCAATGTCACAACATAGTATATAGAGTACAGTATGTCTATTAAAAATATTTGATTTGATTACATTTGATTAACTAATATAAGTTAGATATTATTGTAATTATAGTTTATAGAATACTATACAAGTTTTAATTAAAATAAATGCATATAATAAATACCTACCAATTCTTTCTTGTTGAGGTGTAATAGAAGGTGTTCTGTTAGATTTAAATTTATTTAGTGCTCCACTAACAAAATCTGAAATGAAAGGCATAAGCAATTACAACTTAACATTTACTTGTCTTTCACCAATAATTCATGTTAATATTTGCGGTTTTCATTCAACATGTAACTTTATATCGGCTTATAAATTTTAAGTTATTTAAGAGGGATTATTTCAAAATAGGAAAAACACTAAAGGATATATTTTTTATTCATTCCCCACTTATACTTCCATATCCCTAAAAAAAGAAAAAAAAAAAAAAAAGACATGATACAGAAAGAAATGTAATACAAATACACATAATGTACAGTAAGGGTAGGGAAGAAGAAATCATTACATGTTAAGGCAAAAGATGAAGGTCTGAACTGAGGCAAGAACCATGGAAATGGAGGCACGAATAAAGATATTTAAAAGATCAGTAGAGATGGAAGTAAAAACATTCTATCAATAAATAATGTAAGCAAATGAATAAAAGTGTCTGGAAAACAATAAATAACGTAGTTTGACTAAAGTTGCTCAAAGACAGGAAACAGTAGGTATGCTAGAGCAATCCTATGAAAGACCTTGAATGCCAAGCTATAAATATCACTATTATCAATTAAAATTCCTGAAGGGTATGTATGTGAGATACTTGAGTAGAGTTATACATTTAAAATGTAACCTTGGCCAGGTGCAGTGGCTCACACCTGTAATCCGAGCATTTTGGGAGGCCGAGGCAAGCAGATTACTTGATGTCAGGAGTTAAGAGACCATCCTGGCCAACATGGTGAAACCTTGTTTCTACTACATATACAAAACTTAGCCAGGTGTGGTAGTGTGCACTTGTAATCCCAGCTACTTGGGAGACCAAGGCAAGAGAATCACTTGAACCTAGGAGGTGGAGGCTGCAGTGAACCAAGATAGCATCACTGCACTCCAGCCTGGGTGACAAAGACAGACTCAGTCAAAAAAAAAAAAAAAGTGAGCCTTAATAGCAATACATAGGGAAGATTCAAGGAGGAAGCATAAAGACCAAGATTCTTTTTTTTATTTTTATTTTTAATTAATTTATTTTTTTGAGATGGAGTCTCGCTCTGTCACCCAGGCTGGAGTGCAGTGGCATGATCTCAGCTCACTGCAACCTCCGCCTCCCAGGTTCATACCATTCTCCTGCCTGAGCCTTCTGAGTAGCTGGGACCCCAAGCGTCCGCCGCCACACCCGGCTAATGTTTTATATTCTTAGTAGAGACAGGGTTTCACCGTGTTAGCCAGGATGGTCTCCGTCTCCTGACCTCGTGATCTGCCCACCTTGGCCTCCCAAAGTGCTGGGATTACAGGTGTGAGCCCCCGCACCCGGCCAGGAAGATTCTTACAGTAACGATGCAATAAACACTACAGAGATAGAATCTTATACGACATGAAAACTGTCTGATTATAGATGGCAGAGGACGAGGTGGAACCCATGGTTAAAGCCTGAGTATCTAGGGAATAGTGGTGCTGTTAGAAGAAAATGGAATTCACACAGAACCGGGTTAAAGAGGATAAAGATGGTCATTTCAAAATGTTAAGCTGAAAACACCGATGAAAAGCAGATGTGATGAGGGCTGCCTAGCAGGCCGTTGGTAAAGCAGAACCGACATTTTCAAGATAACGGTGGTACAGATGTAATGGTTATCTATTTAGATGTGATAACTGCACCTACAGGACTGGGGAAGAGGGCGATAAAGACCACCTGCATCTGGGAAATATCTCCATTTGGGATAGGAAGTTTTATGGGTTGCATTGTGTTCTCCAAAAAACCTAAGTTTAAGTCCTAACCCCCAGTACCTATGAAGGTGACCATACTTGGAATTACTATCTTTACAGATGTACTCGAGTTAAAATCAGGTCATTCAGGTGGGCCCTAATCCAATGTGTCCTACAAGAGGGAAGTTCTGACACAGAGCAACACCACGGGATGACATAGGCAGGGACTGGAGTGACACAGCTGCAAGCCAAGGAATGCTAAGGACTGACAGCCACTACCAGGAGCCAGAAAGAGGCAAGAAACGATTCTCCCCTGCAGGTTTCAGGCATTCCGCCAACACCTTGATTTCAGACTTCTAGCCTCCAGAACGGTGAGACAAATTTCTGTTGGTTTAAGTCACCTAGTTTGTAGTACTTTGCTACAGTAGCCCTAGGAAAATGATACGTAAGTCATCAATATTATCCTATTTACAAAGGAGGTAAAGAAGAAACACAAGTATGTGATAACAAATAAGCCAAAAGATGAGAAAGGGAATGGGACAGTTAGTAACATCTGGTTCTGATATTCAAAAGACAAATTTCCTAAAGTAATTGGAAGAATGGCCTCTGATTTCTTGATCAAGGAGATTGCAAGTTTTATTACCAACTCCACCATCATAAAACTTTTGGTCTTTCTGATTCTTCCTTGATAATATTTCCTTCATTATTTACTTTGTACTCCTAACTAATCCATGTCACTAACAAGTTCAAACAATAATCTCGTGCCTGGATTACTGACATATGTTGCTGACCATTCTCCCTACTTCCAAGTCTCAATTCTTCAAATCAGGTAATTTTCTAAAATTTTTTAGTCATATCATGCCTCACATCATAAATCTTCAATGATTCACCAACACCAGGTTAATATTCTAATTCTTTAGCCTGGCATTAAGTTTACCATAATACCATCCTTCATCCTGATGCTGAACACTTCACTCAAGTCGTACTGCTCTATTTACATTAGACATAGGTTACTTCTTCCCTACACAAACCTTTCTTCATAGCATCCTTCTCATCTAGAATAGGATACAAGTATTCTAATCCTCCACCCAATCCCACTAAATTCTAACCATTATTCAAGAAGGTTCAGTTTGACTCCTCTTTCACAAGTTCCTGATTGTTACAACCCAGGGAACTTTTCTCCTTTTAATACATCTTATGTTTATGCTAAAGATTTAGCACTTAACATTAGATTGTACTATCGCTTTAACTTTTTACATCCATATGTCCTATCTTTCCAGCTGTGCTATAAGCATCAAAAAGGCACATACCACAATTCATGCTTCTTTATGTGAAATGTACTTTCAATTAAAGCACATCACTGTACCTCCATAAAATGGGACTGCCACTTACCTCCTACACTTTGTCTTCTCTTTCTCTTATATTCACCAGGAGTTTCATATTCACCTTCTTCAAAGCCTTCCAGTGATGGAGTAGCACAGAGACCATCAATACCTAACATAGCTGGTATCTTTTCCAGGATAAAATCTGGTACACACCCTAAATGAAAATGTTCACAAATAAGACAATTATTATCCTTCCTCCACTCTTCCCCAAAAATGTTGAGATAGTAATATACCAATTTCTTTTCTTTTTGTCTTTGCAGGAGGGGCCGGTACTGTGGGGTGGGGGTGAAGTCAGTAATATACCAACTTTCTAACAGTTGCCTTCATAGTTCCTTTGGAAGAAACAGAGATTTTCCTCATTTAAACAAATTCTGTTGATAATGCAACTACATCTTACCAATATCTGATGCATAATCGATAAGAGTCTGTACTACTGCAGCCTGTAATCGTAGCTTTTTTTCTGTGTTAGAAGACATCTTTTCATGTCCTTCATTTGTCTGAAGAAGATTTGGTGCAAATATTACTGCAAGATTGCTGCTATCCATCTTATTCTCACTGGATCTTAAGTAAATAAAGGCTTTATTAGATGGAGTCCAAGGTAAAAATATAGAAGAGTTAAAATAACATAGGTAGTACATTTTGAAGACCTCTTACTATCAGTCATACACAAGGCAAAATAGTTACCTTTCATCTACATGATTGGCTTGAACATAAAAAAGAACCAGAAATATACAGTCTCTCTATATTTAAATATGTATTATAAAAACCATGCTAATCTTAGAGTTCATACTTTGCTTTACCACCCAAATTGAATATCTTTATCTGATTTTCAAACCTACAAATAAAAAGTTGGAAGTATCAGAAGGCAGCAAGTATGTCTAGAATAAGTGGCTCACTGAGAGCAGGGAGAGGAAAATTTTGAAAAGCAAAACAGAAATATTTAAACAAAACCTTTCAGTGGACAATGAATCTTATAAACAGCAATGAACCATTAAGGCATTCATGATGATGACTTTAAGATAAGGAAATATTAAATCATTTGGTATGCTGTTTCTTAAATTACAGAGTATACTCCTCATAGTAAAGAAATATGTAATTTTTAAAGAAAAATTTCCATTCCAAATGAAATGGAACACATCTACAAGCATTAAACATTAGTTAGTTGAAAAATTCAACTATTACTTGCCAAGAGTTTTAATTACCACTTACCTAAGAGAAACATTCCTGAGGAAGTTAAAGAAGTATCTTAATACATGAACTGTGTGGTCAGCCAGAAGACAGGAGAGCAACAGCGTAGCTTTATTCTTTTCCTCTGTGCCTAACTGTTGAGCTTTCAAAAGCGCTTCATGCAAATTAGCTGGGAGAATGGGCTCTGGCAATTCCCTAAAAAACTGCTTAAGAAGTCCTGCAACATCACAAGGAGGTGCAGAAGATAGATCGCCTTCACCACGATCCAGTTTATTCTGAAATAAATATAATAATCTTGAGTATTCTGGCAACTTAAGAGTTTATTGCAAATAAAGTTTCTTTTGTTATACTCTAATAAGACAGTTTTATTTAATAAATTTCTCAACTCTTATTTTAAAATATGTCACTACTTTATTTTTAACAATTTTTAAATTTATTTTTATTTTTATAGAAATGTGGTGCAGAGGCCAGGCGCGGTGGCTCATGCCTGTAATCCCAGCACTTTGGGAGGCCGAGGCGGGCAGATCACAAGGTCAGGAGATCGAGACCACGGTGAAACCCCGTCTCTACTAAAAATACAAAAAATTAGCCGGGCGCAGTGGCGGGCGCCTGTAGTCCCAGCTACCTGGGAGGCTGAGGCAGGAGAATGGCGTGAACCCGGGAGGCGGAGCTTGCAGTGAGCCGAGATCGCGCCACTGCACTCCAGCCTGGGCAACAGAGCGAGACTCTGTCTCAAAAAAAAAAAAAAAAAAAAAAAGAAATGTGGTGCAGATTTTGTGGCTTGGGTTGGCTTCAAATTCCCAGGCTCAAACAATCTTCCTGCCTCAGCCTCCCAAGTAGCTGGGACTACAAGCATGTGCCACCACACTCAGCTATATCACTCCTTCTAGACGGCTAACAACAATACAATTTAACAAATTTTTTCATTTTACGTAATAGTTGATAGAAATAAGGACCATGAATTTAAAAGTTATTAAATTTTTAAAGCACGATAGAAATAACACATCATTTCTTTTGGGAAAAAAATTATTCTGCCATGAAAAAAATGCAAATTCAATTTCTGTCAACTATTCATATTAATAGTTCTAAATATTTCAGTTTTAAAAACCAAATCAGAAAATGGTTCAAATGAAAAATTATAGTTCAACAATATGCTTACCTTTAGCGCTTTTAGGCGAATAACAGATCCTGATTTCCGAAAAAGCCCTTCAGTATGAATATGTTCTTCTAAAGATGTGCAAGCATCGACAAGAAAGCTGAAAGAGACGTTTTTCAGTTGGCTAGATATACATCTTATCAAATCCTATTCCTCTGCTAACACACATGAGCAGGCCAAGCACTACATACCTTTCAGAAGCTCTAAAGTCACAAATCTCTGTAGTCTTTGAGGTAAAATGTTACTTTTAGTTGTCTACATGCTTCCTAAATTCTTTTCCAAGGTCCATCTTTTCACTCATAACAACTCCAAAGTGCACACTAAATTTTATCTTTCTCAATCCTACTTCATTTCTGTTTCCCTTTAGGACATAAGACATGTCTTTTTTTACTGCCTCTACTTCTTCATATCTCAGTCTCCACTCACCCCTCTCCAATCATTCTCATACCTCATAACTCCAAAGAAATAGCTGTCTTCAAGCTCACTAACAGCCTCTGCCTTGCCAAATCCATGCTTAGTATGTTGTCCTCATATTGCTTGATGTATCACCATCTGACACACCTGACCCCTTCCCTGTTCATCTCAAAAATACTTTTTCACTATTCTGTTACTTTTCCTGCTGTCTCCCTGACTGCTCCTTCTCAAACTCCTTTTCTCATTCCTCTCATGCCAGACCTCTACATGCTGGAACAACCCAGGGCTCTGTCCAACACCTTCTTCTTTTGTCTACTATCTCTCCATGGGTGATCTTCTCATCTCCCACGTTACCCAAAAATAGGGCAATGTGTTTTTTTTCCTCATACCAACATCATCCCTCAGAAAAGTAGGATCTATCCCAGTCCTTACAAGCCTTTTCATATTAAGGGGAATGTGCTCAACTTCTTTATTTTGAATAATAATCTCAATCAATGTTGGCTTTAGATACCTAGATACTGAACAGCTGGCACCCACAAATTAGAATGAATATCAGCTACAAGCAACTGAGACAGCTGTACTGGTGCAGTGGCTGAATGTCAGCCTTATTTACAGATGGTAACTGACAAAACAGTCTTAATTAAATAAAAAGTAGGTAATGAAATTACAATGAAGATTTAGTCATTATTCCTGGGAATATGACTTTGCAATTCCAGATGCTGAAAATCTGTTTTTTTTTTTTTTAATTTTTTTTCTTTCAGTTTTTATTTTGAGACAGGGTCTTGCTCTATCACCCAGGCTGGAGTGGTGCTCATTGCAACCTTTGCCTCCTGGGCACAAGTGATCCTCCCACCTCAGCCTCCCGACTAGCTGGGACTATAGGCACACACCACTACCCCAGCTAATTTTTCTATTTTTTGTAGAGACAAGGTTTCACCATGTTGCCCAGGCTGGTCTTGAACTCCTGGGCTCAAGCAATCCACCACCTGGGCCTCCCTAAGTGCTGGGATAACAGGCATGAGCTCCTGTGCCCAGCCTGTTGAAAATCATTATAGGTGTTTATTATAAGAAAATCAAGCCTTTCATAGGTCATTTAAAGAGCATAATGGTTAAGCGGCTACCTAAGAAGACTGTGAATCTACACCTATGGGATGAATGGGGGGAAACTGTCCTAAGGCAACAAGGTGTTCAATAATTGCTTTTGGATGACATGTCAATTAAAACCTAGATTATTGGTCTATAGTAGCCAAAAGGAACCCTACTTTAGATGGAGGGGAAATGAATTAAGAGATAAGTTTCATCATATGCATTTTAAAATTATATTCTTAAAACAGAAACTTTCCTAGTAATTTCTGATGCAGTTAGAATAGGCCAGCACAGTGACGCATGCCTGTAATCCCAGCACTTTGGGAGGCCGAGGCGGGTAGATCACCTGATGTCAGGAGTTTGAGACCAGCCTGGCCAACATGGTAAAACCCCATCTCTACTAAAATACAAAAATTAGCTAAGCGTGGTGGTGGACACCTGTAATCCCAGCTACTCGGGAGGCTGAGGCAGGAGAATCACTTGAACCCAGGAGGTAGAGGTTGCAGTGAGCCGAGATCATGCCATTGCACTCCAGCCTGGGTGACAAGAGTGAAACTGTTTTTAAAAAAAAAGGTGATTTATAAATAGTAAGTGGCATAGAAAAGCTAAGTGATACATAATACATTTTCACAAATACTCTAATATCTTAGCTTAAATATTCTTTTATCCAATATTTCTTTTCAAGAGCCAGGGTCTCACTCTGTTGCCAACTGCAGCCTCAAACTCCTAGGGTCAAACAATCCTCTGCCTCAGCTTCAGGAGTAGCTGGGACTACAGGTGCACACCACCTTGCCCAGCTGATTTTTCTTTAAAATTTTTTTTATAGATGGAATCTTGCTTTGTTGCCCAGACTGGTCTCAAAATCCTGGGCTCAAGCGATCCTCCTGCCTCGGCCCTCAAAGTGCTGGGATTAGAGGCATGAGCTACTATGCGTGGCCAATATTTTTTAAACAAACAAACAAAAAGTCAAAATTATTACTGAATTGGTAATTCAGTATATTACTTAATCTGAGTTGTGGCAAAAGAATTCATATAGAACTGAAAAGTGACTTTAACAGAACAAATTTTTTTGTGTGTGATTTCTAACATTTACTTATTACTGGACTTTAAAATCCAATCCTGGGAAGGGGTACAAATTATAAATTTAAAATATGCTAATGAGAGATGAAATCATTTGCTGGTTTGAAACAAGTATGTTTTAATCAACTATGTCTTTTAAACTCTCTAAAACCAGTTTGAAATGTTTACTCTCTTCTTCATTTGCCTGGCTAGAAGGCTCACTGCAGCCTTGACCTCCTGGGCTCAAGCAATCCTCCCACCTCAGTCCCCTGCCTAGCTGGGACTACAGGTGTGCTCCGCCCACCTAATCCTTGAATCTTTTGCAACAAGGTCTCACAATGTTGCCCAGGCTGGTCTTGAGCTCCTGGACTCAAGTGATCCGCCCACCTTGGCCTCTCAAAATGCGGGGGTTACAGGCATGTGCCACTGTGCCCGGCCTTCTTTATTTCAAACTCTGCTTACCTTGGGATGTGTCCATATTCTGGTACAGCAGAATGGGGCAGTGCATTAAAAGGTACTCCAAATACTTTACCCTAAAATGACAAATTCAGTTACTCTAACACAAATATTAGGCATAATATCAGTTTTCTTTAGGCAAATTAAAGACCTTGGGAAATTTAAAAAAATCAGAAATAAATGATAAACTGTCAATCAAGAAAAAAACAATCATTTCAAGTGCATTCGATAACAAATAATTACTGTATTAGACAGGATGCTAAGTGCTGGGAGTACAAAGATGGCCAAGATAATGTCATTCCCCTCAAATAATCTAGTAAACTCAAGTTTCCAATCTGATCATAAAAAAATCAATTGGGTTAGTGCTTAGTAAATTCTTAAAACAGAATTTGGACCAAAACACTAACATTTACCCCAAAAATACTATAGGCTCCTTTAATGACCTTATTAATACTGACTATATACTTTCTTTTGCTCACCTTATAAACACACAAAAGACTAAGTTAACTGAAAAGCAAAACAGTAATTCCTGTCCTTCATTGAGTCTTCCTAAAATTATATCAGAAGAGGTTATTTTTATACCTAAACCATTTTCCACCTTCTATAGAAGAGTGCTTTCCAAACCATGCCCTGAGGTAAGCAAGGCAGGGGTGTGCAAATATTTAAGTCAAACTTCATTTAACTAGCTGGAAACCCATTTTTAAAACCTCACATTCAAATTTTAATACATTGAGGATCCCGAGAGTAAAGCTGTGTGCTGGTTAACTTGAATGTTTTTGCACACTGAAGGATAAAGAATCTGCCGCTCTCTTTGTGCCTGCATTCAAACCTCTTAAAAATGTGTTGCTTTCCATAGCACTGAAAGGTAAATTCAAGTCTGTAAATGTCTGGTTATTCAAAATTAAGTGGGTATATAATCTCACATGTTAATTTAGTTTACATGCGTCTGCTCTGTGAATGCTGCTGAAGTACTTTTTTTCCGATATCACAAGTTATCAAGCAAGCAGCATTTATGTTTTAAGAGCATTAAATTTAACTTTATATTTACAATAAAAATCACTCAGCATTGTTAATGACACAACACAGTAACAAAATTTTACTAATTCCCTTTCAAGCGCCTGCCTCCAATTAATTTACAAACGTTTTAAGCTGAAAAGACAGTATGGTATAGTGAGTGCTTAAGAGAGTAGGCTCCTAAAGGCAAAAAAGCCAGGTTTTTTTTTTTTTTTTGGAGACAAAGTCTTGCTCTGTTGCCCAGGCTGGAGTGCAGTGGCACAATCTCAGCTCTCTGCAAGCTCCACCTCCTGGGCTCACCCATTCTCCTGCCTCAGCCTCCCAAGTAGCTGGGACTACAGGCGCCCACCACCATGCCCGGCTAATTTTTTGTATTTTTAGTAAAGACAGGGTTTCACTGTGTTAGCCAGGATGGTCTTGATCTCCTGACCTTGTGATCCACCCGCCTCGGCCTCCCAAAATGCTGGGATTACAGGTGTGAGCCACTGCGCCCACAAAAATGCCAGGTTTTAAATCTTGACTCTTGTACTTATCAGCTGAGTGACCTGGATCAAATTAACGTTCTGTTCCTCAGTATCCTCACACAGATCCTAAGTCATAGAGGTGTAGGAAGAATTAAATAAATTAAAACATACAAAACACTTGTATCATCAGTGTCTGACACAGAATAAGCATTCAAAACATATTTGTTAATATTATGATCATCATTTTACGTTGAGCTATTTAAAAAATGTTAGTATGGGCAACCCCTTTATTGGGTAAATCAGAATTTTCTTGATACTGTGCAACCAAACCAAATGTAAAAATAAACCAGATACTTAAGCTGGTAAGTCTACTTCTGTTATATATAACTAGAATTCAGCGTGTTTTCTTCCTTAAGTCTTATTATTTAGAATAACTGGCTTCACAAGTAACCACTATAATTTAATATCATAAAATGTTTTTAAAACTTTATGTATTAGAATCTCACCTATAGTATCATTTTAAAAAAGATTTATAGTGCTTTTCTTTAAAAGCTCAAAAACTACAAATAGCTAACAAACACAGTGGGCTACAGAAATTGTTTTCAAACAAACTACCTATCCCATTAGATCTCATAACACAATGATCTTCTATACTGCATCATTAGACTATTCTTGTGTTTCTAGCTGAATTTATATGGCATGATTACCAATTAGGAGGCAGACCATTGATATGACAACTATCATTAGATGAAAAAGTGGCATGTGACACGCACTGTGCGAGGCCTACGTAAAGAGCTTCACTTTTTAAAAATCCCTAAACAATCCAAGGAGAAATACCACTGTTCCCACTTTATAGATAGAAAACTGAAGCTTAGGGAAATCAAACAAGCAGCCGGAGTTTACAGATGTAGTAGGTGTGGAACAGGACTCAAACTCAGGTCTATCTGACTCTGAAAGCAGGCATCAGTTTTTCTTGTTAAGGAGTGAAAAGGCCGGGCGCGGTGGCTCACGGCCGGGCGCGGTGGCTCACGACTGTAATCCCAGCACTTTGGGAGGCCGAGGCAGGGGATCACAAGGTAAGGAGATCGACACCATCCTGGCTAACATTGTGAAAGCCCGTCTCTACTAAAAATACAAAAAATTATCCAGGTGTGGTGGCGGGCGCCTGTAGTCCCAGCTACTCGGGAAGCTGAGGCAGGAGAATGGCGTGAACCCGGGAGGCAGAGCTTGCAGTGAGCCGAGATTGTGCCACTGCACTCTAGCCTGGGCCACAGAGTGAGACTCCGTCTCAAAAAAAAAAAAAAAAAAAAAAAAAAAGAAAAGAAAAGAAAGAAAGAAAGAAAAGGGGTGAAGGGGTGAAAAAAAAGTCCATATACAAACTTCCATATACTTACAAAATCAGCTGCATTTGAGATCTTGGAAAACCAGTTTTACAATCAGAAATCACTGTAGCTTTTAAAATGTAAGTACATGTATTGCCATTAATTTGCTACCAACAAAAATAACTTCTCCAAAGTTTATCAGCGACTAAGAGGTACACATATTAGCTTTGTTAGTGGTTTTCTTCTCCAAGCACTTTGTTAAAGAAACCATAAACGATTAAGAGCAATGTATATTAATTTTATTAGCTTGTCTCCAAGTACTAGGAAGTGCCATATAAATTAGGCACATAAATTTGAAATAAAATGCTTTACATTCAGCTTATTTTTCACAATGGAATTCTTGATGATGTGGCAGAGCTATTAAAATCTCATTCAAAATTCCTTTACCTCAACCACCAAAACATCAACAACTTTTCAATTATTCCACTCCGGCTTCTCAATTTACTCAAATAAAAAAAAAAAAATTGCTGTCTCAAAAGTATGACATGGCCAAGCAGCAAACTTATTTCTCAAATTGGTGAATATGCAGTTATCATTTGAAGCCTATTTCTAATGTTCTCTCATACTTCTTCATCTATGGATTCTTCTAGAAAATGCACTGGTCTCCCTTGTCCCTCTGCAACCTTACTCTAAAACAAGGGTGGAGGAGTAGAGTTTTTGTCCCTCCCAACGTACTACCTGTTCCAAATACAGTAAGCTGGCAACATCTGGATTTTTAATGGTCACAACCGAGAGATGCTACCAGCATCTAGTGGGTAAAAGACATCCCGCAATTCACAGAACAGCATTTCCTCTTCCCCTAACAAAAATTATCTAATCCAAAATGTCAATAGTGCTGAAGTTGGAAAATCCTGCAACTTTCTCTCAATGATCAAAAATCCTTAGGGGAAAAAAAAACACCAAAAACCAAGAAGGTCCCTTTTTAAATACCAGCCATCAACCATCTGAACTGAGTTACACACCTAATCATTCTTTGTGATACACGGAGTGAACATTTGAGCACGATCTGGTAGTAAATGATGATAAAGGGTGTGCCCTTTCTTTTAAACCTAAATCCCTTTTCACAGAACTTACCCCTATTTCCGTGGCTGCTGTTTCGTGTCTCCTGCGATCGCACTGCCCACGGACACCCTTCACCTTAATACCATACAAGGCCCGCAGATGCTGCAACAGGGCCAACCTCACCAGCCTCTGATCCCACATTCCGGACACGTCGATCGCTCTCTGAGGCAGGATGCAGGTCCTGACCCTCGTTCGCCACCAAGTCTTCCAATTTCCAAACGCTCTCAAATCGGAACTCCGCTCGGCTGCCTTCCGGCCCCGTCTGGCACTCCTGCGGCCCCGAACCCCGGCCACTTCCACGGCTTTTCCTTGATCCTCACTCACATCCACTTACACAGACCCTCTTCTCTTAGCCCTTTGATCCAGCCACACCTCACTCTTCCTTCACTTACACCGACCTTCTTTCTGGTCACGCAATCCTTTCAGCTACTCACATAGACTTCGCTTCTCTTTGATTCTTCCCGTTTCCCGCCTATTGCCAGATTCTCACTACTTCCGGCTGCTTCCAACGATCCCCCCTTCCTCCAAACCTTACTGTCCCCGTCTGATTCGCTCTGAAATGTGAAGAGGACCCTTGTCGCTCCTCCAGCCCCAGCAGGCTCAACTGGGCGCTCGCCCCCGCCCCAGTCTGGCCGCCGGACCAGCCGGCTGCTCAGGCAACTCTTCCAGTCCCGGTGCCCGCCCGGGCTGGTCGCCGCAGTCACCCCGTCTCACAGGCTGCTCGTTCCCTCCCCCATCAGCCTGCCTCTAGCTCCCGGCCTGCACATCCCGGTGCGCTCACTGAAGCCAAGCCGTTAGCCTCATGCTTCCGCCCCCACCTCCTCCGCAGACACCCCGAGCCACCGCGGCCGTCACACCCGCAGTTTCAGCCCAGGCTCAAACTGCAGCGCCAAACAGCGCTCCACATCTGATTGGTCCACTCCTCTTTTCAAAATCAGGACCCCGGAGGGTGGCCGAGAACTGCCTGTCTTGGTAGGTGCAGGGGAAGGGGTGTAACGGGCAAACCCAGCAAACATGAAAAGCAGGATGAGTTTCACTTGTTCCTTCAAGGCCAGTTTTTGGGGCGGGGGAGTACTGTTTAAAGGATATTTAAATACACCTGACCTGCGCCTCAGACCATACACGCTATTTGAGGAAATGTAAAAGACACCTTGTTCCCGTTTTTTCCCGAGCTCGGCTGTCGCTGAAGGACCTCTTGTCGCTGAAGAAACCGTTCTACGGAACCCCAGGTGAGACAACTTGAGACAGGATTCATAAACGCTGATTTTAGTAACCCTTACCCACAGCCCTTGGTGGGAACTTCGGCTCTGTGAGAACTGGTGTTTGGGGGACTGATGGTGATGCTGAAATCTTATTGCATAGAAAATTAAGTACAACAAAGAAGACCCGTCGTGAGAGGAGAGTGCGGAAGAAATGAGAAGTCTATGGGAGGTGGCAGCTGCAGAAGCTTGGAGTTGGATTTGGAGTTAGGAGACCCGGAGGAGCCCAGCTTTCGGTTCAGACGGTTATCTTGTTGACTTGCACGACTGCAAACTTTTGCATTCTGAAACATCAGCGATCCCATCAAAATACTCTGTTTCTTGAGATGTAAGAAACATCCCAAGGCGAGATTTAGAGCGGGAGATTTGGACTCGATTTAAATACAGACAATATAGTATGCATTTACTAACACCACATCTCACCCCCACTAAACTCGGTAAGGGCAGCAACAGAACTTTATCTGCCATATGCACTCCTGTATTCCCATTACCCAATAGTGCCAAGGACTAAATGAATATTTGCCCAATGAATGAGTTTTAAGGAGGAAACGTTCTTTTAAGTAGGAAAACACTACTGAAAACCTCACTGAGTTCCCTGAGAATGAAAAGGGAAATCTTCCCTTAAGCATTAGGCTTTGCTTTTAGTGCCACTAGATGACACACATCCTTTTCCTCCGATGTTAGCTCACCTGGCTTTCATTTCTGTGAAATCAATACATGAAGTATCTGCCAAAGGGCCTTCCTGAACCTTTTACCGGCATCCCTGCTTGAAATAAGATGATTTGTGCAACTTTCAAATTAGGTCAGAATTTTTTTTCTGTAAAACCAGAATGACTGTTCCTAGAATCACTTGCCTCTAGGGCCTGGCACGTTCCACAGACACATTGTCCCATTTATTATTGAAACAGAAATGTTTGAAGAAATGTCCTAAATGTGGACCAAGATGGAAAACAGGACAGTGATTTCCTGAGGTCACTGCGGCTAGCACTAGAGTAGTAGACACTGGTACTTCACCTAGATCCCCCTCCAGGCTGAAGTGCTCGCTGCCCCCACTTACAGGAGTGCTGGCTCCTCATGGCTCACAGCTAAGTCCCCCTCTGAGAGCTGCTCCATGGAAAGGACCTGCCTCACCCCAAGTGACGCCTTCCCTTGGGCAGTCTACATTCCACGCCTGCTTAATGTGGGGTTTCATAGGCCTGGCCCCCTCATCAAGACAACTGAAGGACCTCCCAGCTCTAGAGCTTCCTGAAGGAGCAGCTGAGACGATGGAGCTTGCAGGACTGGAAGTTACTCTGGGTGAGTCAGTGAGTGGTGATTGAATATGAAGGCCTAGGACCTTACTGTACATTGCTATGGACTTTATAAACAGTGTATACTTACACTACACTAAGTTTATTAAAATTTTTTCTTTCAGTAATAAATTAACCTTAACTTACTATAACTTTTTAATTTCATCAACTTTTAAATTTTTTTAACTTTTGACTCTTGTAGTAACAGCTCAAAACTCAAACACATTGTACAGCTGTACAAAAATATTTTCTTTCTATCCATATTCTATAAGATTTTTTTCTATTATTTGTATGTTTTAAACTTTTTTGTTAAAAACTAAGACATAGGCTGGGTGCGGTGGTTCACGCCTGTAATCCCAGCACTTTGGGAGGCCAAGGTGGGCGGATCACAAGATCAGGAGATGGAGACCATCCTGGCTAACACGGTGAAACCCCGTCTCTTCTAAAAATACAAAAAATTAGCCGGGCATGGTGGCGGGCACCTGTAGTCCCAGCTACTCTGGAGGCTGAGGCAGGAGAATGGTGTGAACCCTGGAGGCAGAGCTTGCAGTGAGCCGAGATTGCGCCACTGCACTCCAGCCTGGGTGACAGAGCCAGACTCCATCTCAAAAACAAACAAACAAACAAAAAAACTAAGAGGGCTGGGCGTGCCGGCTCACACTTAAAATCCCAGCACTTTGGGAGGCCGAGGCTGGTGGATTGCTGGAGTCCAGGCGTTTGAGACCAGCCTAGACAACATGACGAAACGCTGCCTTTACAAAAAAATATGAAAAATAGCCAGGTGTAGTGACACGCACCTGTAGTCTCAGCTACTTGGGAGGCTGAGATGGAAGGATTGCCTGAACCTGGGAGGCACAGGTTGCAGTGAGCTGAGATTGCACCACTGCACTCCAGCCTGGGCGATAGAGTGAGACCCTGTCTCAAAAACAAACAAAACCAAAATGAAGATACCAACTCACACATTAACCTGGGCCTAGGCAGGGTCAGGATCATCCATATCCGCTGGTCCCGGAAGATTATAATGGAGTTGGAATATTCCTATTGCCTAGTGATGATGTTGCCGTAGTAGCATCACTGTAGCACAGTGCAATCCTCACGTATTTGTGGTGGTCTGTGGGGAGGTATTCCAGAAGAAGGCATTGTTATCATAGGAGATGATAGCTCCTTGTGTGTTATTGCGCCTGAAGACCTTCCAGTGGGACAGAATGTGGAGGTGGAAGACAGTGATGTATTTATATGGTCCATTGTTGACCAAAACATTGCTATGTGGTGCATGAAAGGAAGTAACTCGGGCCCCACCCTAGACCTACTGAACCAGAATCTGCATTTTTATGATTCTCAAAAAAAATTTGTACATCAAGATTTAAGAAGACCTGGTATAGGCTCAAAAGATAATGACCTAAGTTCAAAAATGTTTCTTATTCTGGCTTATTAGGTGGAGAAACCAAGCAATGTTTTGTTGTGCTTTATGATATGCAAATTAAACAAACAAAAAGTAGAAAGCATCCAGAGGAGAAACTTGATTATCTGACTAGATCATTTTCGGTATTCTAGTCTCCTCAGGTAACAGGGGTTTCTCTTACTCTTGAGGTTGCCTTGTAGGCTGTTCTGGCATCCAAAATGATAGGCCAGGACTTGTGAACAGTCAACTCTGACTTGATCAGATGTAGCTCAGACATCTCTGAAAAGAGAAGGGAAGGAAGGAGGATTGAACCTCAAACTACAGCATCCTTCTAAGACATTTTGGACAAGTTGATAGGGAATTCCCCACCAAAGTCCCACGTTAGAGTTCTGCATCCCACAGAAATGGACCAGCACTAGTAACCCTCAGTCATTGACTGGGGACAGCCCAGAGTGCAAAGGCAGTGCTGGATCCCGAGACGGGCAGCTAGGTCTTTCAGTCAACGATGCTCCTTGCAGCAGGAAATCTGACTGGTACATTTTTTTATGGCCGCCATGGGGAATGAAGTCAGATGACCTGGGTTTGAATTCTAGTTCTACCACTTAAGTGTGGAAAAATTATCTAATCTGTCTGAGCCCCAAATTCATCAGCTGTAAAATGGAAATTAGTAAGGTATCTATCTCAAAGAGTTGTTATGTGAATCACATGAACCATATAATATTCTTACTAAGATCATGTTATTCTCAGACACCTCAGTATCAAACACCTCAATAAACGTTAACTATTTTTATTATAGATACTTCTAGCTGATACAAAGTCAGAGGTCTCAGCCCTCAGGAAGTGTTGACAGCTGGCGAAATGCTGAAAGGTAGGAGAAAGCCTACACTGTGTGTACCATGTACAGTGCCACTAAAACTCTTCTCTAGGACCTTTTGAATGTGACTGTTCTTGCTTCTCAGACAGCAAAAGCCTTATCTGCTGACCTTCACCTCCAAATGCTTAATACCAGGGAAAAGGACAACGGCCTCATTTACCTGCTAGATTGACATGGTTGGTATGGGGACCCTCATCTGCACGTTTCCCTTGCAGAATTTAGTGTGTTTATCTATTTATTCTGTGTGCATTTTGTGGAGGTCAATGATGCTGTAAACACAAGAGAGCTCCAGGATCAGTCAAACAAATGACAGAGTATTGAAAAGGTCATCACGGTAAAGTACATAATTTTAATCCACAGAATGTATGAGGCATTACATTCCTAATGCGTCAACTTTTGTTTTGTTTTGTTTTGAGATGGGGTCTCGCTCTGTTGCCCAGGCTGGAGTGCAGTGGCGCAATCTTGGCTCACTGCAAGCTCCGCCTCCCGGGTTCACGCCATTCTCCGGCCTCAGCCTCCTGAGTAGCTGGGACTACAGGCCCCCAGCCACCATGCTCGGCTAATTTTTTGTATTTTTAGTAGAGATGGAGTTTCAGTGTGTTAGCCAGGATGGTCTCGATCTCCTGACCTCGTGATCCGCCCGCCTCAGCCTCCCAAAGTGCAGGGAT
Organism: Piliocolobus tephrosceles; assembly: GCF_002776525.5. Taxonomy (NCBI): domain Eukaryota; kingdom Metazoa; phylum Chordata; class Mammalia; order Primates; family Cercopithecidae; genus Piliocolobus; species Piliocolobus tephrosceles. Next base: position 155,705,003 of record NC_045439.1, read on the forward strand.
TACAGGCGTGAGCCACCGTGCCTGGCCCCCAATACATCTTTTCATCAGAATTTATAAAAGATGACAAAAATGAACTACCTCAAAGCATTTTCACCACCAAAATTGAGATATGGTTAGATTCATTCGGCCCGTGCCAGCAGTCTTAACGTCATTGAACTGCTTTCTGTGTTCATGGAATTCTGTCTTAATGGAACTTGAAAAGATGGGGAGGTGTTACAACTTTGAAACCCTTCCTGAAGACTTAAGGAAAAACAAGAGATGGGTGAAAATTGAACCAGCTGGTGAGACTTCACACATTTGAAACCAGCCTGATGGTTAGGGTAATGCTGATGGCTTCTCAAGAATATTAGGGGTCATATAATTTATGGCTCCATGATGCTGATGGGCTCAAAAGCATGATCTGTCCTTCCATTAACCATGCAGCAGGGACATCTCTGCCAAGACTGTGTTCCTCTGTACCACATACCAGGCAGAAGTGGTTGTTCACTAAAATAGTGGCTTCACAGCCTAGGAGAAGAGTGGACAGAGGGAAACACATGAGGCTATGTGGACATCAGACATCTGGAATAGAGTGCTCTATACCTACAGGAATTCTGATGTGAGGCAGCTCTGGGACCTGATTTGGAGACATTTTTAAGAAACATTCCCTAGGAAAAATTACCTAGGAAAGAGCTTATTCGCCTGTATAACCTCATGACTGAAATTATTAGTGGTGTTATTGTCTAATCTTTTGTAGAACTTCAATTAATTTTCCACCTGAGAAACCCCACTAAGGGAAGAGGAAGTAAGATATGTAGTATTTACTGGATATAATATGCCAGTAATATGCCTCACAGCATACCTCTGAAGTGGACATTATCCCCATTTTACAGATAAGAAAGCTGAGGTTGAGAGAGGTTAAGAAAATTGTACAAGGTCCTAAGGTGTTAAATGGCAAAGCGAAGTTTCCAGTCTGGATGTGCCTATCTCCAAAATCCATACTCAGTCACACACACACACAGACACATACACACGCTGATTATCATACCCCTCCCATTGGGGACACTGGTGACCTTTGGAGAAGTCTTGAGAGCCAACACCTTTCGATTTTAGGAGCAACTGAAAATCTTATCTAAAAATGCCTCCCTCTGTGATCTCCATAATTTCCTATTAGGGGCGGATTGCTCTGGCTTTAGTTCTTACTTTCTTCTAAAATGCAAATTACCCTGAGATAGGAGACACCCATTGTGAATAACTGTTTTAGGTACTTTATTTTCTAAAGAGAGAAGTTAATAGAATTAGACCATGGGTTACCTGAGGAAGAGAGAGAGGGGCTCAGAGGGAAAAATGGTTTAAAAAAAAAAAAAAAAGGGGGAACATTTGGAGGCAACAAATCCGAGTCTATTTCAGAATTTTACCTGGGGCTGAACCTAGTGATTTTTTTCTATTTTTTAGAAGAATACAAAAAATTAGCTGGGCGTGGTGGCAGGCACCTGTAGTCCCAGCTACTTGGGAGGCTGAGGCAGGAGAATGGTATGAACCCGGAGGAGGAGCTTGCGGTGAGCGGAGATCACGCCACTGCACTCCAGCCTGGGCGACAGAGGGAGACTCCGTCTCAAAAATAAATAAATAAATAAATAATTTAATAAATAGAAGAATAAAGCTCTAGATTTTAGAATGTGCATACTTATCTTGCGGTACTGTTGTGTGAAATAAATGAGACGTGTGAGTATGTTTTCTAATGTAAATATCTTAACATAAACGAAGTATGGTGAGGTACTATTTCAATTTGTAAATTAATTCATTGTTTTGTTGTTGTTGTTTGTTTGTTTTTCTTTTTGCCAAAATACACCTCCTTTTCCACCTAGCTTCATTATCTTGACTGTGTATCAAGTATAAGGGGCGAGGGGGAGGACCCTACCAAAAACATATCTGGACACTAGAAACAAATTTTTCAGATCAACGACCTGTTCTAAAAAATAATGTTGAAAATTTCAAATGGAAAGAAATGGGTTTTGGGAAGGATTGAGTACATTTTTGTGATGTTCAACATTATTTTTTCTTACAGTTTTAAAAACACAATTGATGTTTCTATCAATTTGACTTAAAAAAATTAAGAACTATATTAAAATTTACCAGCAGAGGGGCGTGAAAGAACACAAAACAACTTTCAGTTTAGGAAATTTTTGTGCATAAACAGGGCAGCAATGCCCTCAAATCTATTCTTCTTTATTAGCCAGTGAATCCATGTGAGCTAATTTAATGTTATTAACAGCTCAGTCTATAATGGAGGGCAAATAAACAGACCTGTAGGTCACAAAGGTATTGACTTTTGATCAGAAGTTCCAAGGGGTGAAAAGAATGAACTATCTCCATGCAATCTTTTTTTTTTTTTTTTTTTTTTTTTTTTTTTTGAGACAGAGTCTCACTCTATTGCCCAGGCTGGAGTGTAGTGATGATCTCGGCTCACTGCAAGTTCCACCTGCCGGGTTCATGCCATTATCCTGCCTCAGCCTCTCGAGTAGCTGGGACTACATGCGCCTGCCACCACACGCAGCTAATTTTTTTGTATTGATTAATAGAAAACATAGAAGAAAAAAAAGAGACTATCCTGGATTCAATACATACACCTGGGAGCAATTCCAGTTGGTTTCTCCTTCCCTTAATTAATAAAGGTAGATGTGTTCAATAGCTTAGGATAATAAATATTTCACAGGTTTAGAAGAACAAATATATGCAAGATTCTCAAAGTACAGTGGATACCCAATCAATATTAGCAATCTTTCCATTTCCTTGAGCATCACAATCCACCTTAGAAAAACTGTTCTCTAGAAAAAATGGCAGTCAGTAAACATTAAATGTTATAAATCTCAGTGTTACAAAGTAACATTATCAAGAATTTTAACACTGGGCTAGGTAGCTCACACCTGTAATTCCAGCCTTTGGGAGGCTGAGATGGGAGGATGACTTGAGCCCAGAAGTTCAAGGCCAGCCTGGGCAATATAGTAAGACTCTATCTCTACAAAAAAAAAAAATAGAATAAAATAAATTAGTTGGGCCTGGTGGCACATACCTGTAGTCCCAGCTACTCAAGAAGCTGAGATGGGAGGATAGCTGGAGCTTTGGGAGGTAAAGGCTGCATTCAGCTGTTATTGCCACTCCAACCTGGGTGACACAGCGAGACCCTGTTTAAAAAAAAAAAAAAAGAACTTTAACAGTAAATATCAGCATAAACAATAAATATTGTGTTTCTCTATCACCGTCTTGTGCTCTATGTTAAAAAAATGCTGTCTTGAAGTTAATAAAAATTGTTCATACTTAAGTCCTGACTGCAGTTCTCTATGGTCAATCTTTTCTATTGTTTTTCTAGCAATAATATGATGTAACTGTATAATGGATGGAAGTGTTTCTAAATGAAATCATTCTGACAACTCATAAGAATTTCCTGGTTTTCTGTTCTTGAATGAACATAGGTACTATTTTTATATCATGGGCGACATGACTTAACAAATTGTAGCATTAAGGAAATAAGTATCTTTTGTGTTTTGTGGCAAATCTTCCCTTTTGTAAAGATTGGCCGGGCGCGGTGGCTCAAGCCTGTAATCCCAGCACTTTGGGAGGCCGAGACGGGCGGATCACGAGGTCAGGAGATCGAGACCATCCTGGCTAACACGGTGAAACCCCGTCTCTACTAAAAAATACAAAAAATTAGCCGGGCGAGGTGGCGGGCGCCTGTAGTCCCAGCTACTCGGGAGGCTGAGGCGAGAGAATGGCGTAAACCCGGGAGGCGGAGCTTGCAGTGAGCTGAGATCCGGCCACTGCACTCCAGCCTGAGCGACAGAGCGAGACTCCGTCTCAAAAAAAAAAAAAAAAAAAAATCACCAAATTTGTGGAGACAGGAAGGAGAGGGAATAGTGTGAAGCACAGAGTTACATTTGCACTTACGGTAAGGTTATTTCCGGTGTCAGGCCATTTTGGTAGATAATGTTAGTTACATGGTTGCTTAGCAACCCTGCAGTCGATGAACTCAGGATTCCTGTTTTGCTGGGAAATGCTAAGGAGCAATACCTCCAGAGTCCTTCTATTGCTTTTAGATCATTCAAACTAAAGGTGATTTTTGCAAAAGACCTGGAACATTCACACAATAAGAAAGAAATAAAAAAACATACGCAATAGGATTTTATTTCTGTTGTTATTTTAATAGTGGAGGAAGATGTTGATCCATTTTCCATTTTTGCTGAGAATTAAGAGACTTGCTGTAAAGTGCAAGAAGGAATGCTTTCACTTATGTAAGAGCGGTGTGTACACTAGAACATCTCTTCTTACCTTTTGCCTTTGAGAAAGAAGGGAACCTCTTTTTGTCCAATGCTAAAGTCTCCTTTTGCCCTTTTAAGCCCACCCAGTTCTTTCCTTCAGGATCTTGTTTCATCAGTTTTCCTCCTTCTCCTCCATTTCCAATTTTTCCTTCTCCACTGGTTCCATCTCTTAGCCTAAAAACATATTCACTTCCATCTCTTAGCCTAAAAACATATTCACATCAGAAAAACAAAAGAAAAAAGGAAAACATAAAAACCCAGTTCTCAAGCTACTCCCTCCTACCCTCTCCCCCTCTTTCACAAGCACCTTGAAAGAGTATTCCACATTTGCGGTTTTCAGTTCCTCACCTCTCAGGTCACTGCAGTCTGGGAGTGAAGGCCACCAATCCACTGAAAGTGTTCTTGCTGACATGACAATAACCTGGTGGCTGAGTTCACTGGACAGTTTTCAGTCATTACGTCACTTCTCTGACCAACCAGAGGACTCTCTTCCTTTGGCTGTCTTCTCGTCCCTTCCTGTGTCTCTTGCTCTGTTAATGCTGGGCTTCCCCCAGAAGTTTGTCCTCAGTCTTCTCCTCCTGCTCTGCCTGGTCTGCCAGAGTGATGTCATTCCCTCCCATGGCTTCGCTTACTCATCTGTGGTGACTTCCAAATCTGTATTGCTCTGGTTCAGACCTCATTCTGGGGCTTCAGGACACTCCCTCTAAATCACTCCCCCAAGCATCTCTCTTTGTATATCTTAGAGGTCCTTCACAACGTCTTCTTATGTCTTTGTCATCCTTCTGGCGTCCCCACCCCAAGAAGCACTAACAGCCTGCCTGTTCTTCCTATTTTCGCACTCAGTTAATGGCATCACCATCCGCTCAGTTTCTCAAATCGGAAATCTGCGAGTCATCCTGGATTCCTCACCTTCCATTACGTGTCAGCAAACGACTCATCAGAGCCCATATATTCAACCCCTAAGTAGCTTCTGAATCTAGTAACACATTAACATCATGTTTAAATCAACCCTTTTAACAACAGTTGAAATGTCTGAGTTGTCCTTCTCATCTTCAGTCTCATCTTCCCCGCTCTTCCTACAACCCTATTACATTTTCCATCCCCGTCACTTCCCACATAGTGGAATTAACATCCTCTTCTAGAGTATGCCACACAAAGCCCCTTCATACCTGGCTCTTGACTACATTTTGGCATCAACTCTATTTCCTTTGTCACGCTCCACCAGACGTTCTATGCTACATAGATTTGGAAGTTGCCACTGATTAATACATGAAGTTTTAGAAGGGAATGACATCACTCAGGCAGACTGTGCAGAATGGGAGGAGAAGATGGAGAACAAAACCCTGGAGAATCCTATGTCCAGAGGAAACAACCGGTGGTTTTCTAAACCTGAATGTTCGTCCATCCTTTTATAACCTTTGCACATGCAAGTCCCTTAGGTCTTTCTTTCTCTTTCTGTCTTGCGAACCTTATGCTTCAAGAATCAGCTCAACCATCACCTCCTTGGGGTTTCCTCCCCAGGCTGTTAAGCACCCCTCCTCAGTACTGCTCTGTCACATAGTACCTGAGTGTGTTTCGACACATTATGCCACGTATAAACACATGATTATGTATTTACAGGCCTGTCCCCGAGGAGTCTGTCAGTTCTCTGACGGCAGGCAAGATGTCTTTTTAAAAAGTCTTTTTTTTTTTTTTTTTTTGAGACGGAGTCTCACTCTGTCGCCCAGGCTGGAGTGCAGTGGCCGGATCTCAGCTCACTGCAAGTTCTGCCTCCCGGGTTCACGCCATTCTCCTGTCTCAGCCTCCCGAGTAGCTGGGACTACAGGCGCCCGCCACCTCGCCCGGCTAATTTTTTGTATTTTTTAGTAGAGACGGGGTTTTACCGTGTTAGCCAGGATGGTCTCGATCTCCTGACCTCGTGATCCGCCCGTCTCGGCCTCCCAAAGTGCTGGGATTACAGGCTTGAGCCACTGCGCCCGGCCTCTAAAAAGTCTTGATATCCCCTTATCCCTAGCACAAAGTAGGTGCTGAACAAAGGCTGAGTGAAGGAATGAACAAACACAGAGTTTGATAGTTTAATAGTGACAATTATAGGACACTGAAAAGACGCTAATACAAGCTGTGAAATTTGCTAGTCCAAAATTTCGAACTTACATCCATTAAGCGGCTACTATTAGAGAAACAGAGAATCACAAGTCGTTGGCAAGGATGTCGGGAAATTGAAACCCCTGTGCACTGTTGGAGGGATTATAAAACAGTTCAACTGTTACAGAAAACCATATGGCAGTTCCTCAAAAAATTAGAAGTAGACTTATTATCTGATGCAGCAAGTTCACTTCTGGGTATACATTCAAAAGAATTGAAATCAGGGTCTCAAAGACACAGCTGCACACCCGCGTTCACGGCAGCATTATTCACGATAGCTAAAATGTGGAAGCAACCCAAAGGACCACTGACAAATAAATGGATAAACAAAATGTGGTTTATATATAGAAGAGAGTATCTCTCAGCCTTAAAAATGAAAAAAGTCCCGTCACATCGCTATAACACGGATGGACCTTCAGGGCATTATGGTAAATTCAATAATCCAGTCTCAAAAAGACAATGAGTGGTTTCACTTTTGTGAGATATCTAAAGTAGTCAAACTAATAGAAACAGAAGGTCGTGTAGGGGCCAAGGGAAAACTTGCTCTTTGCCCTCTGAAGGTCTGCTGAAAATCAGGGACAAATGGCAGAGTAACAGGAGAAAAGGCATACAATTGATTTGGTCCTCATTGTACATGACACGGGAGCCTGAGAATGAACACTCAGAGACGCAGCGGGAGCTGTCCATTTTTTTAATGCTTAGATTCAACAAAGAACCACAAAGGGGAAAAGCAGTTCTGGCTTCTATGACCTGCTTTGGGGAAGAGGGATTCTAGTTTCTAAGGTTAGCCTCAGGGGAGAATGAGGGGCCAGAGACAGGAGGTCAGAGAGAGGCTTTTGCTTTTGAGGTTGTTTCTGAGACCTTCATTTTGGGGTAATATTTTCTGAACCCCAACAGTAGAATGGTGGTTGCCAGGGTTGGGGGGTAGAGGGAAACAGGTAGTTATTTCGTGGGTGTAGAGTTTCAGTTTTGCAAGATAAAAACATTCTGGTGATTGGTTGCAGAATGATATGAATATACTAACACTACCAAAACATGGTTAACACAGTAAATTGTAAACTTAAGACATGGTTAAGACAGTAAATTTTATGCATGTGCTTTTTATCATAATAAAAAAATCAGTGAGAGGCAATGCGTTTGACACGGACTAAATACTTTCTGGAGGCCAAGGGCTGGATGGGAAGACTAAAGTCACAGCTTATGCTTTTACAGGCCATATCAGGATGAATGTTTTTCTGTTTCCTTTTTTTTTTTTTTAATGAGA